>NC_073387.1:8279210-8579210 GCF_028641065.1 Leucoraja erinaceus
ACCTTTCCTATCCATGTACCTGTCTAATTGCCTCTTAAACATTGCCATAGTCCCTGCCTCAGCTACCTCCTCCTTCCATACATTCACCACCCTTTGTGAGAAAAAGTTACCCCTCAGATTCATATAAAATCATTTCCCCTTCACCGTAAACCTATGTCCTCTGGTTCTGCATCCCCCTACTCTTAGGTTAGAAGATTTTCCACAGCTTTTGTTTGTGTATCAGTGGTCTGTTCATGACCTGGGTTAGGAATTAGAGTAAGGTCATAAATGATAGGAGTAGAATTAGGCCATTCAGCCCATCAAATCTACTCCTGCCATTCAATCATGGTTGATCTATCTCTCCCTCCTAACCCCATTCTCCTGCCTTCTCCCCATAACCTCTGAAACCCATATAAATCAAGACACAATCCATCTCTGCCTTAAATATATCCACTGACTTGGCCACCACAGCCTTCTGTGGGAAAGGATTCCACAGACTCACCACCTTCTGACTAAATAAATGTCTCCTCATCTCCTTCCTAAATGAACGTCCTTTAATTCTGAGGCTATGACCTCTAGTCAGTCCCAGACTCTCCCACTAGTGGAAACATCCTCTCCACATCCACTTTATCTTGGCCTTTCACTATTCTCTATGTTTCAATGAGGTCCCCCATCATTCTTCTAAACTCCAGCAAGTACAGGCCCAATGCTGTCAAACGCTCATCATAGGTTAACCCTCATTCCTGGGACCATTCTCATAAACTTCCTCTGGACCCTCTCCAGAGCCAGCACATTCGCCCTCAGATATGGTGCCCAAAATTGCTCACAATATACCGAATGCAGCCTGGCCAGAGCCTACTCTGAGCCCTATGTTGGGGAATACTAGTCCTGTTAAGACCTGAGGTGGGGGTTAGTGCTCTGACTGTAACCTGAGAAGGAATTGTCAGTCGAATTGGGATCAGGGACACAGTAGGTTGTGTCGTGTGACTGAGGCCCTGTTTGAAGGTCTGGGATCTGACTGGGGTCTGCAAGATTGTCAGTGGTCTGACTGTGCCACAATCACAATCACAATGATACTTTATTCGCCAACTATGTTTTGCAACTTAGGAGGAATTTAATTTGCTAAGTCAGTCTTACAAATAAAAAGCAACAGAACATACAGAACACACTTTAACATAAACATCCATCCGTGATGGAAGGCGAAAAAAAGTTCAATCTCCTCCCTTTGCTCTCCCGCGGTCGGGGGCCTCGAGCCCTCCGTTGACGGGATGATCTTGACTCTCGTAGTCGGCGGCGTTTTCGGGCCCTCCGTGCCGGGGTGATCCAACTCCTGCATCGGGGGGATATCTGCTCCCAGCGCTGGGCGATCGAACCCCGCGTCGGGGCTGGTTGAGCCTCTGCGTTCATCTGAGCTCCCGATTAGCCTCTCCCAACTGCGAGCTCCTGGTGTAAAGTCCGCAGGTCGCGGTTGGAGCGACCCCAGGCAAGGGATCGGCTCCGATATTATGTTTATGCCCCGCATTGGGGCCCAAGGTCAGTCCTAGGAGTCCTCTAGCTCCATCGATGATAGGCCGCAAAGCGACTGGAGACGCGACCCGGAAACATCGCGTCTCCGGTAAGGTAAGAAACTGAAAAAAAAAGTTTCCCCTGACCCCCACAATAAACAAACCGGGGATCATTCACACAAACTTATAAAACCCACTAAAAATTTTTAAAAGATGAATAAACAAATAGACTGTTGGCGGGGCTGCCAATCGTTCAGCGCCCCCTGGTGACCATATTTGGGACAATGCCGGGATAGGGATTATGGGTCTATAGAAACTGCAGAACGACTGAATTTCTTACAGTGGGAGAGCCCAACAACAGGAGCACCTCGGAACAAAATCATTTATTTTCCCGGATGTTATCATGAGGATGTCTAATTACAAGCTGGAAAGTGTACAGAGAAGGTTTACGGGCATGTTGCCAGGACTCGAGGGTCTGAGCTATAGGGAGAGGTTGAGTAGGCTGGGACTCTGTTCCTTGGAGTGTCGGATGAGGGGCGATAAAAATCAGAGTAGCCACACAGAGTCTCTTGTCCAGAGTAGGTGAATCGAAGACCAGAGGATGTAAGTTTAAGGTGAGGGGAAAAAAAGTTAATAGGAATCTAAGGGGCAGCATTTTCACACAATGGGTGGGAGGGGGGTGGGTATATGAAACGAGCTGCCAAACGAGGTAGTTGAGGCAGGAACTATTGCAACATTTAAGAAACAGTTAGAAAAGTACATGGATAGGACAGGTTTGGAGGGATATGGGCAAAACGCAGGCAGGTGGGACTAGCGCAGCTGGGACATGTTGGCCGATGTGAACAAGTTGGGCCGAAGGGCCTGTTTCCACCTTGTATGACTATATTAACATGACAAGCAATGTAAGAAGGAACTGCAGATGCTGGTTTACACTTAAAATAGACTCAAAATGCTGGAATCAATTTGTTTTCTCAAGAGAAGCTGCCCGACCCGCTGAATTACTCCAGCATTTTGTGTCTGTCTAATTAGAAGCATGCAGCTTGGAAAATCAATGTGAGTAAAATTCTGAGTAAAAGCAATGTGCAATTGCAAGTGTGCTGCATGGCATTGCTGATTTTAAGATTTGACTAGGAATTGCTCAATCACAGTAGATTGCAGAACTAACCGCCTTTTATTTGCTTCGTGCTTGGAAAGCTGAGGTGATTAATTGCGAAGTCGCATTTTGTTTGAAATGTCACAATATTTTCCCCTCTTGAGATTATTGCCGAACAAGCATAAATTCTGCTGCACTCCTGGGGAAATGGCAGGCCTAATAACAACCCCAGGGGAACTAGCCATGGGATCACATTCCCAAATAGGTGGGATTCTGAGTGTTATTGTATTTTACCAGTGGAACATGTACTCAGCATCTTGTAAACGGACCACACGACATAAAACTTTCAAGGTAACCCAACTGGTTAGCAGCACCTGCTGTGTATATATATCTCTATCTCTGAAGTCACCACACACCTGCTCTTTTGTTGTGAGGAACCACAGCAGAACCACAAAAGATTGATTAGGGATCTCTTTAATTCTGACATTCTATCTATTGACCCTCAAAGGATGGCAGAAAATTCTGACAAGAAAAAAAAAAAACTATACCGTCAACTCTTTATCACGTTGACGGATTGTAAAGCACAAAGTTAGTTTGGACTGTGTTTAAGCTGCTTTCTCTTGGAGTGAATGGGAGGGATTTAAAATATTGGAGGGTGCATCATTAAAAGCATATCAATCACATGTGCATCACAGCTTGGTTTAGGTACAGCTCTGTGGAAGACCACAAGGAGAAATCATCCTTCCCCCCTCCATCATTTACATCTACACTTACGCTGCATCGGGAAAGCAGCCAACATAATTACAGGCAGGTTTGACCCCAGTCATTCCCTCTTCTTCACTCTCCAGCATGGCAGCAGATACAAGAGCTTGAAATCACCCACTACCAGATTCCCTGCTGTTATCAGACTATTAAATAAATCACTCACAAGCTAAAGCTGTCGAGTTGATCTCACAATCTACGTCAGTGTAACCCTTACACTATTTATTATCGCCACTTTCCCTACAATTGTAACACTGTAATTGTAGGACACAAAGTGATGGAGTAATTCAGCAGGTCAGGCAGCATCCCGGGAGAACATGGATATGTGACACAAAGCTGGAGTAACTCAGCAAGTTAGGGTTAAGGTTAGGGTTATGTGACGTTTTGGGTCGAGACACTTCTTCAGACTGTTTGTAGGGGGGGGGGGGGGGGGGGGGGGGGGGGGGGGGGGGGGGAGGGGAAGAAAGTTGGAAGAGATGAGGGTAAGGACAAAATATGCAAGGCAATAGATGAACACAGGCGAGGGGGTATTTTGTGAGGCAGGTGGTTGGTCAAAAGCCAGAGATGAAAAAAACAGAAGATGTGAGACAATAGGATTGCAGAGTTATAAATTGTGAAGTCAGAGGAAGGAATATAGGTTGAGGGGGAAAGGGGAGAGGAGAAATAGGTGCAGGTCTAGGTGGGGTACAGGGGTGGGGGAAAAGAAGGGGTGGAGTGGGAGAAAAGGGGAGGGGGTTGAGGGGGTTTAGAGGTTAATTGGATAATTCAATGTTCATACTGTTGGGTTGTAAGCTACCCAAGCTGAAGATAAGGTGCAGATCCTCCAGTTTGCATGCGGCCTCACTCTGGCAATGGAGGGGGCCCAGGGCAGAAGGTTAGTATGGGAATGGGAAGGGGAGTTAAGATGGCTAGCAAGATCCAAGGATAGACACAAAATGCCGGAGTAACTCAGCAGGACAGGCAGCATCTCTGGAGAGAAGGAATTGATTGATTGATTGATAGAATTGATTGAATTTATTGCCACACAACCAGGGTCGGTGGAATTTTGGGTTGTCAGCAGCGGTACAACAATAAAGAACACACAACCACAATAAAAATATAACACAAACATCCACCACAGCATTCATCACTGTGGTGGAAGGCACAGAACTTGGCCAGACCTCCTCCATTTTCCCCCGTGGTCGGGACCTCCACCCTCCGCAGCCGTTACTGCGGGCATCCAGATGGTAAGGGACAAAGTCAAAGGCAAGGTAAGTCTAGGATCGGCTCTTCCCCACCGGAGACCGCGGCTTCAGGCTGGTGTAGGCCGCAGGCCGGCGGTCAAGGATTTAAGGTTCCCGCCGCGCCGCAGACCGCAGGGCCGGTAGTTGAAGCTCCCCTCCAGGGGTGATGGTAAGTCCATGCTGGACCCGCGGTAGAAGTTGGCCACAGGCCGGCGGTGGAAGCTTCTTCTTCCCCCGGGTCCCCCACGAGGGATCCCAGGCTAGACGCCGTGCCAGCTGGAGCTGTGCAGACCGCGGCTTCAGGCTGCTGGCTGCCCCGGGTCAGCAAAACGGAGTGCTCCCCTCCAGCGAGCCCCAGCGAGGGCTCACCCGCTCCACGCCGAGAGTCCACGCTGCGCCCGCCGCTGAAGCCCCGGGCGCGTCTCCGGGAAAGGCCGCGCCGATCCTTGCTGTTAGGCCACAGGGGAGGCGACCTGGAAAAAGTCGCCTCTCCGTGGAGGAGGCGGCCAAAACGGTTTCCCCCTCACCTCCCCACACCACCCCCCACACAAAACACACCGAGAAACATTAAAAACATACTTTAAAACATACTAAAAAAATTAAAAAAGTTGAAAAAACTAACGTGCTGCTGAGAGGCTGCTGCCACTACAGCGCCCCCTACCTACCTACATGGGTGATGATTTAGGTCGGGACCCTTCCTACACAATTGGGAGATCCAGCAGACCTTGGCGGACTGAGCGCAAGTGTTTGGCGAAACACTCGCAGAGTCTAAGCTTGGTTTCACCGATGTACAGGGGCCCACATCGGAAACACCAGATGCAGTAGATGATGTTATAGGAGGTTGACATGAACCTCTCTCACCTGGATGGATTGCTGGGGTCCCTGGATGGAGACGAGGGAGAAGGTACAATGAAAGGTGTAGCATCTCCTGCAGGGAAAATGTACCTTGGAAGTGGGTGGAATGGGTGGGAAGGGATGAGTGAACGAAGGATTTGCAGAGGGATCAGTATCTGCAGAAGGCACAAGGGGTGGTGATGGGAAGATGTGACTGGTGATGAGATCATGTTCGAGGTGGCAGAATTTTTTTTTTTTTTTACCTTCTTTTAACTATTTATACTGTTCCATCAGGGACTGGATTGTTTTTAGTGTTATTATGTGTGAAGTGTTTAAATTTCATGTGCGATGCTCCGCTATTCACTGGGAAACGTCTTTTCATTTTGCACTGTAACAACTGTTGCTTGCAAGATGACAATAAAGGTTGATTGATTGATTGATTGATTGATTGAATTGTTAGAGGATGATGTGTTGGATGCAGATGCTGGTGGGGTGAAAGGTGAGGACCAGGGGAACTCTGTCCTTTTTCTGACTGCGTGTGCGTTCAAAAGGGTAGGAGTGGAGTGCGTGGGAAGAGCAGAGAAATCAAGATGGTCGATGTCGCGCTGGAAGTTTGAAATAATATGGTCCACAGAGTGTGGAAAGCCAGCAGGAGGAGTCCAAGAGGAGAGAGGATATTGGAGATGGAAGAAGGGATTGTCACTGGGCGGTGAGGGCTCTTTGCCGGAGTTAAAGGTCTGGAGGCAGAAGCCACAGAAGAAGAGCTCTACATCATGGTGGGCCTGGAACTCCAGAACCCCTGAAGGGCACTCACAGTGGCGCAGTGGTAGAGTTGCTGCCTGACTGCAAATGCAGGTCCGGAGACCCGGGTTACTTCATCACTTCGTAATTTCTGTTTTTGCAGAGAGTGAGGAAAGCTTTACTCACTGTGCTACTTGTACAGTGGGATACCGATCAACTACAGAGAGGGGCGGAGAAATGGCAGATGTAGTTTAATTCAAGCAAGTGTGAGGTTTGGCATTTTGGGAGTTTGCATGTAAAGGAAAGGAATATGATTGATGGCAAGACCAGGAAGAACATCGAGGGATCTTGGTGTCCAAGTCCTTAGTTTCCCGATAGTGGCAACACAAGTCGATGGAGAGGTAAAGATAGTGTAAGGTATGCTCACCATTCATTTTGTTGGGGGACTGAGTAAACCAGTCAAGAGGTCATCATGCTGCTCTATAGGACTTTGATGAGGCCACAGATAGACACACAAAGCGAAAGTAACTCAACAGGGCAGGCAGCATCTCTGGAGAGAAAGAATGGGCGATGTTTCGGGTCGACACCCTTGTTCAGACTTGATTGGTCTACATTTGGAATTACGAATGAGGTTCTGGTTACCATTTACAGGAAAGATGTAGGAGCTTTGGAGAGGGTGCAAAGTAGTGATTAGATCTTGCAAGTAGATCTTATAGAAACTTATAAAATTATTAAGGGATTGGACACACTAGATGCAGGAAACATGTTCCCGATGTTGGGGGAGTCCAGAACCAGAGGCCACCGTTTAAGAATATTTAGAACTGAGATGAGGAAAAACATTTTCAGCCGGAGAGTTGTGAATTTGTGTAATTCTCTGCCTCAGAAGGCAGTGGAGGCCGATTCACTGAATGCATTCAAAAGAGAGATAGATAGAGCTCTTAGAGCTAGCAGAATCAAGGGATATGGAGAGAAGGCAGGAATGGTTTATGAATGATCAGCCATGATCACATTGAATGGTGGTGCTGGCTCAAAGGGCCAAATGGCCTACTGCTGCAATTATTTTCTATGTATCTGCCAGAAAGCTGCCTTGATTAACTGCAAGGAGAGGTTGGAGACACATTGGATTGTTTTCTCTGGACTGACAGGGGTTAAGGGGAGACCTATAGGTAGGGTTGACAATCATAATCTTTTTCCCAGTGTGGAAATGTCAAAGTCTCAAGCGCAGAGCTTTGAAGTGAAAGATGCAAAGTTTAATGGAGATGTGCAGGACAAGTTTTTTTACACAGAGAGTGAAGAGTTCTGAGAACACACTGCCTGGGGTAGTGGTGGAGGCAAATAAGATAGTGACTTTTTAGAAGATATGATAGTGGCATTTAAGAGACGTATAGATAGGCACATGGATATTCAAGAAATGCATGGATATGGATCAAGTACAGGCAGATGAGATTGGTTTGACTTGACATAATGTTTGACATGAACATTGTGGGCTGAAAGGCACATTCCTGTGCTGTAATTTTCCACGTTCCACGTTCTATTCCCATACTAGCTTCTCCACCTTCTTTCAAACGGTCTTCAGATCATATATCTTTGACTGACCATAATGATGTGCAGTGAATGTGTATGATATTTGTGATTAATAGCCATGAAATTCAGGAGAAACTACTGTAGGGATAGGTTGGCGACACAGGAAAGCAGTTGAAAAATAAACCTGCAGTTAAAAAAGATTTCTTCTGAGAAGCAATAAAGCCAAAGGAATGGCAGCTGAACACAGAACGCTACAGACCGTTTACAAGCTGAAATTTATAGATTGCAATTTATTACATTATTTGCTGTAGTTCAGTTGGTGACATCTCAGGTACATCATGGCAGGGAGTGACGAGTGGGGTGCCGCAAGGCTCAGTGCTGGGACCCAGGTGTTTACAATATATATTAACGATTTAGACGAAGGAATTAGATATAACCTCTCCAAGTTTACGGATGACACAAAGCTGGGTGGCAGTGTGAGCTGCGAGGATGATGCTATGAGGCTGTAGTGTGACTTGGACAGGTTGGGCAAGTGGGCAGATGCATGGCAGATGCAGTATAATGTGGATAAATATGAGAACAAGAAGGCAGATTATTATCTGAATGGTGTCAAATTAGGAAATGGGGAGGTGCAACGAGACCTGGTTGTGCTTGTACATTAGTCACTGAAAGTAAGCATGCAGGCTCAGCGGGCAGTGAAGAATGCAAAATTGCATGTTGGCCTTCATAGCAAGAGGATTTGAGTATAGGAGCAAGGAGGTCCTACTGCAGTTGTTCAGGGCCCTGGTGAGACCGCACCTGGATTATTGTGTGCAGTTTTGGTCTCCTGATTTTAGGAAGGACATATTGAGGGAGTGCAGTGGAGGTTCACCAGGTTAAGTCCTGGGAGGGCGGGACTGTCATATGAGGAAAGAATGGATCGACTGGGCTTATATTCAGTGGAATTTAGAAGGATGAGAGGGATTCTTAAAGAGACATATAAAATTCCTAAGGGATTGGACTGGCTAGATGCAGGAAAAAAATTCCCGATATTGGGGAACAGAACTAGGGGTCACTGTGTAAGAATTAGGGGTACGCCATTTCGGACTGAGATGAGTAAAACCATTTTCACCCAGAGAGTTGTGAATCTGTGGAATTCTCTATCACAGAGGCCAATGGAGTTCAATTCACTGGATGTTTTCAAGAGAGAGTTGGATGGAGCTCTTAGGGCTAACGGAATCCAGGGACATGGGTAGATAGCAAGAACGGGTACTGATTTTGGATGGTCAACTATAATCATATTGAATGGTAGTACTGGCACGAGGTACTCCTGCACCTATTTTCTATGTTTTTATGTTTCCATGTTTCTCCTAGAGGTTGTAGAGTTTTTGTCTCACAGCTTCAGTGATAGAAACATAGAAACATAGAAAATAGGTGCAGGAGGAGGCCATTCGGCACCTCGAGCCAGCACCACCATTCATTGTGATCATGGCTGATTGTCCCCTATCAATAACCCGTGCCTGCCTTCTCCCCATATCCCTTGATTCCACTAGCCCCTAGAGCTCTATCTAACTCTCTCTTAAATCCGTCCAGAGACTTGGCCTCCACTGCCCTCTGTGACAGGGAATTACATAAATTCACAATTCTCTGGGTGAAAAAGTTTTTTCTCACCTCAGTCTTAAATTCTAAGACTGTGGCCTTTGGTTCTGGACTCGCCCAACATTGGGAACATTTTTCCTGCATCCAGCTTGTCCAGTCCTATTATAATTTTATATGTGTCTATAAGTGATCTGGGTTCAGTTGTGACCTTGGGTCTCTGTGGCATTTGCACATTCTTCCTACAACCACATCAGTTTCCCTCTGATTTGTTTTTTTTAGTTTAGGTTAGTTTAGAAATACAGCGCAGAAACAGGCCCTTCGGCCCACTGAGTCCGCACCGACTGGCGATCCCCGCACATTAACACCATCCTGCACTAGGGACAATTTTTACATTAATACCAAGCCAATTAACCACAAACCTGTACGTCTTTGGAGTGTGGGAGGAAACCGAAGATCTCGGAGAAAACCCACACACATCATGGGGAGAACAGAAATCTCCGTACAGACAATCGCCCGGAGCCAGGTTCGAACCTGGGTCTCTAGCGCTGTAAGCGCTGTAAGGCAGCAACTCTACCACTGTGCCACTGTGCCCCCCTGTATGTTCACGTTTCTTCCAACATCACAAGATATGTGTGTGTTGATAGATTAATTGGCTGCTGTAAATTCTCTTGAATGTCAGAAAATTATATAGTGGTAGAATTATGAAAGGGGGGTTATTATTGGGCTTGTGGAAGTATTAGTGGGAGAATGGGATTGTTCTAAGAGCTGGTAAGACTCGGTGGACCAATTGGCCTCCTTTGGTGTCGTATTGAAATATTAACTCATCAGTCAGCTGAAATATTAGCTCATCTGTTGGTTCAATTCCACTCGCACATCTTAAGCCTGACAGTCTAGGCTGACATTAATATAGTCCTGAGAGAGTGCTCCACAATTGGAGATATCATCTTCCATTGGAGACCATGATGAACAAATGCACCAGAATAAAGAGGACGAAGATTAGACCTCTTATTTCCTTCCATCACAGTGAGGAATGTGGGGGATCCACTGTGGTGGATTTTTATGTTAATTTTTATGTAGTTGGGTGTCTTGTTGTTTTTTTTAGTATGGCTGTATGGCAATCTGGGTTTCACTGTAACTTAATTGGTACACATGACAATAAACTGACCTTTGAACTTTGAACCTTTCTCCATTGTCCTAGATAAAATGGTTAGATCTGCATGCCTATGAGTTTCCATTTTAAGGGCTACATGCACACTTGAGACAGGGCGATACCCAGGTTCGATCCTGACTACGGGTGCTGTCTGTATGGAGTTTGTACATTCTCACCGTGACTGCGAGGATTTTCTCCGAGATCTTCGGTTTCCTCCCACACACCAAAGACATTCAGGTTTGGAGGAAAATTGGCTTGGGTTTGTATACTTGGTATAAGTGTAACTTGTCCCTTGTGTGTGTAGGATAGCGTTAGTGTGAAGGGATCGCTGGTCGGTGCGAACTCAGTGGACCGAATCTCAGTATCTCTGAACTAAAAAACATGTTTGGATACTTGCATCAAGATGACTATTGAATCTCAGTCTAATTTATAATGGCGTGAATGGACCCATGCAAATAGACAGATGTAAAACAGCCTTGTGTACATGTGTAGCTGTGATCTAAGCGTGTAGATTTATGAAGAATGTTTCTGATTTAATAATGAATGTACGTGGATATACTTGTGATGAAGGTCTGCCATTGGAGTGGAGAAGTGCCACACAAAACATTGGAGGTTTGGAGTATGAAGGGCAGCCCTACCAGAAGAGGTAAGATCTCTTTAGGAAGTCATTAAATGGATAGTCCTCTAGTTGCAGGCTTGACCACATAGGGCAGGAGTTGACAACCTTCTTCTGCATAGGGGCCAGGACCCATGTATGTGAGCGGATGGCGGGCCACATCTATCGCCATAGTATGACACTGTATGGCTTTTCGCATTAGTTTTCACGTTTTTTTTTTCAATTAGTTTTCTGCAGTTCCAGGTCCCTCGCCTGCCCCGGGACTGGCTGTAGTGCCCAGGTTGCCTGTGTACCCCAGGACAATCTCCAGTTCCCAGATCAGCTCGCGTCCCCGGGACTGGCTACAGTTCCCAGCTCTCGAAAAACAATTGGAAAAATATACACTTGCGGGCCGGATGATTTTGTGTTACGGGCCAGATGCAACCCATGACATAGGGCATCTGCTCTCCTGCATAGCACCACTGGGTGGGCATCTGTGCTTTACAGATGAGATCTACTATTATTTTTGAGAAGGTGTGGTGATAGAGTGCTCCAGTCCTTGCCACAGATGACTCCTATGTTAGTGTAATGCTTTGGTGAGCCTTGGCCAAGTAGTGCAGCTGTTTCCATAGCCATCCTTTCCCCCTCACTATTAATTGACCCAATCCCTCTCCACTTATTTAAATCACCTCTGATCCACCAGCTTCAGATCTTTCAGCAAGGTAGACATCCCACAAGTAAGCTTGCACTTTTCCTATGGATATGCATTAATATACTGCTTTGTTGTTTCACTTGTCTGGGAAGCACCCTCAGACTATCCTTGATCACATTGTGCTGGCTTTACCTTGCACTAAACGTCACTGCCTTATCGTGTATCTATACACTGTAAATGGCACGATTGTAATCATGTGTTGTCTTTCTGCTGACTGGATAGCATGCAACAATAGCTTTTCACTGTACCTCGGTACATGTGACAATAAACTAAATTGAATTGCGTGCCATTTGGGCATCATGCCATGCATGTGAAAACCACCCTGGATGAAACTTAGGTCCTTCACTCAATACCATTTGAGCATGTATGTCAATGTGTGGTAGAACTTCAGTGCTGATGTATTTACTTATTCATAAATGCATGCCCATAATTCTGATATATTGCTGTTAATTATCGTATTCAGTCTGTGTTCGTTATTTATCTCCTCATAACTGTGATAAGTGAATATCTACGTATGATGATGAAAATGCATCCGGGCTTATATATTTTTGATTGTATGTCTCAATGTGCTTACTTTTGATGATCATTCACCTACTATTACCTGCTCTTGTGTGTGCATGTTAGGTGCAGTGGCTGCACCTGAGATAAAATGTGCACATTTGTGATGAAGTGCATTTGTGATAAAGAGTGTATAGATTTGTGATGAATGTGTGTGTACCCAATAGAAAACTAGGCAGCAGAGGCTTTCACTGAAGGGAGCACTTCACAAATGCAGACCAACTCGACAATAAATCATGCCAAGTGCCTGATGAGAAAGCAGGATATTTAAGTAGTGGCCCGAACAATGACTTGACTCAGTGGCTTTTGAACTAGAAGTGTTGACAGCTGGGTAATTAATAGTAAGAACATCATCAAGTATGCAGATGATACAACGGTGATTGGCCTCTTCAGCAACAACGATGAGCTGGCCTACAGGGAGGAGGTCCAGCACTTAGCAGCGTGGTGCGCTGACAACAACCTGGCCCTTAACTCCAAGAAGACCAAGGAGCTCATTGTAGATTTCAGGAAGTCCAGAGGCGGCACGCACACCCCCATCCACATTAACGGGACGGAGGTGGAACGTGTTTCTAGCTTCAGGTTCCTGGGAGTCAACATCTCCGATGACCTCTCTTGGACCCACAATACCTCTACTCTGATCAAGAAGGCTCATCAGCGTCTCTTCTTCCTGAGGAGACTGGAGAAAGTCCATCTGTCTCCTCAGATCCTGGTGAACTTCTACCGCTGCACCATCGAGAGCATCCTTACCAACTGCATCACAGTATGGTATGGCAACTGCTCTGTCTCCGACCGGAAGGCATTGCAGAGGGTGGTGAAAATTGCCCAACGCATCACCGGTTCCACGCTCCCATCCATTGAGTCTGTCCAAAGCAAGCGCTGTCTGCGGAGGGCGCTCAGCATCGCCAAGGACTGCTCTCACCCCAACCATGGACTGTTTACCCTCCTACCATCCGGGAGGCGCTACAGGTCTCTCCGTTGCCGAACCAGCAGGTCGAGGAACAGCTTCTTACCGGCGGCTGTCACTCTACTCAACAACGTACCTCGGTGACTGCCAATCACCACCCCCCCCCCCCCCCCCCCCCCCCCCCCCCCCGGACACTTATTATTTTTTATTCAAATCGTTTGCTATGTCGCTCTTCAAGGGAGATGCTAAATGCATTTCGTTGTCTCTGTACTGTACACTGACAATGACAATTAAAATTGAATCTGAATCTGAATCTGAATGGTAAGATTAAACGAGAACTTACCAGTTTGAAGTTTGATCTGTATTTTATGAGGAGTTACGATGAGGGATTACGTGAAGAGCCCGCTCAGCACGCCTGCGTGGCATACTTCAAAGCAGCGATGTGGAATCAGACACAGTTATTGAAATAAACATAGTAAAGGAAAGGAGACATCAGTTATCAGTTTGACCCATATTATTGAGGGTGGGAGCGGAGGGCACGTAATCCCTCATCGTAACTCCTCATAAAATACAGATCAAACTTCAAACTGGTAGGTTCTCGTTTAATCTTACTATTTTACTTCGGAGTCACGTGAGTGACTATATGAAGATTTTAAAGCTCTGTGATTTCAAACCGTGTAACAGTTATTACTTCACTCACTGCCGAAGTCCTTGAGGGAGGAAGTGTGTTATCGTAATCAACTAATGAATCTGTTTGTAGAAAAAATTGCTGGGGTGTTTTTTTGGGTGCCCTGCTTTGCTTGCTGCTGCTTCTCTTCTCCTCTTCTTCTCTTTTGCTCGCTCTTCCTCTTTCTTGCTTTTCTCTTTGCTTCTTCTCTTGCACAATGGTATTTTTTAACAATAACAACAAATAAATTAAATTGCTCCCCTGGGCTTAAATTAAATATTTGCAGTCTGTAAAAAAAATGTCTGCAAATAAAGCAGATTTTGCCAACGGCTTATTATAAAATTTCTGAACGGTCTTTCCCCCGACCATCCTGCTGTAGCCAGTATGTGGTCTATAGGTACGTCCATTCTTTTGGCCGTCGACGTGGATGCTGCCCTGGTGGAGTGAGATTTGTACATGTTATTCTTTATCCCAGCAGCTTTTAGCACCTGCTTGAGCCATCTCAAAATGGTTTGGCTTGTCACCCGGCCATAAGGTTTTTTATGACTGATCCACAAGGCAATATTTTTTGTTGTGTCTATGTAGGACAGTAGGTGGGTCATGGCACATAACTGTGGTTCTGGCGGGTAAGCCCAGAATTCCACGACTGGATTAGGTGTTCCTGGTCTGCTCTGTTTGATCAGTCCCTGGATAACGACAGAGATCTGGTCTGGAGCTGTGAGCATGGTGTCCAGTCGCAATAGGTGTAGTGACTGGACCCTCTGTGCAGATACAACTGCCATCAACATGAGTGTTTTGAGTATAGATTGTTCCAGGTTGAGGGATCTGGCTGGTGGCCATCCCCTGAGGTATGTCAGGACCACACTGACATCCCATATATGGGTGTACCTTGGTCTAGTCAAGTCAAGTCAAGTCAAGTTTATTTGTCACATACACATACGAGATGTGCAGTGAAATGAAAGTGGCAATGCTCGCGGAACAACAAAACAACCAAACAAATTATAAACACAATCATAACACACATATTATTTTACATAATAAATAATAGAAGGAAAAACGTTCTGTACAGTTAGTCCCTGGTGAGAAAGGCGTTTACAGTCCGAATTGCCTCTGGGAAGAAACTCCTTCTCAACCTCTCCGTTCTCACTGCATGGCAACGGAGCCGTTTGCCTGACCGTAGCGGCTGGAACAGTCCGTTGCAGGGGTGGAAGAGGTCTCTCATGATTTTGTTTGCTCTGGAGTTGCACCTCCTGTTGTATAGTTCCTGCAGGGGGGTGAGTGAAGTTCCCATAGTGCGGTCGGCCGAACGCACTACTCTCTGCAGAGCCTTCTTGTCCTAGGGGGTTAGAGTTGTAAATACCCTTCATTAGTTTGACCACCAGCGGGTGGGACCCCATGGCCTGTTGTCCTGGAGCTTGTTTTAAATAGACAGACAGGGCACTTCTAGCTGTGTTGATGGCTCTGTAGCTGAGTCCTTCATCGTGGTGAAGGTTCGCCAGGAATTCCAGTACGTTGGTAACTGTAGCGGTTGAGTAGGTGGTCCCTGTATCCAAGCAGTACTTCTCCCATTTTTTGATGCTGGACAAGTGCTGTTTTTTAGTGGATGTTCGGAGGGATGCTGACATGGTGTCGACGGTTTGTTCTGATAATCCCAGTCCCAGAAGTGGTTTGTGCAGAATCTGCAACCCAGGAGTTTGATTTTTTCATGGCACGGGTGGCTTGTGCCCGACACTGGGTGCTAATAACTCTGGGTCACTGGGTAGTACCATCGGAGTTTCAACAGCCATGTCATGGAATATTGGGAACCACGGCTGCATAGGCCAGTCGGGTACTATCAAAATACCTGAAGCAGAGTCCATTTGTATTGTGCGTAGTACCCGACTGATGAGGCAGAAGGGAGGAAATGCATAGAAGAAGAATTTTCCCAATCCAGCGCGAACGCATCTACCGCTGCTGCCTCAAGGTCTGGTTCCCAAGCGACATACATAGGTACCTGGTGATTTAGCCTTGATGCAAATAAATCGATATCTGGCGTGCCATATTGCTTGATAACTTTTGCAAATTTTTTGGGGTTTAACATCCATTCTATGTTGTCATTAAATTTACGTGACCTGGTGTCTGCCACTGTATTTTGCTTACCTGGCAGGTAAGGTGCTGATAGCCAAATATGTCTTTCGACACACCATTGCCAAATTGTGTTGACCAACTTGTCGCATGATAACGATTTTATGCCGCCCATATGGGTAATGTAGGCCACCACCGTAGTATTATCTATTTGTAACCGTACATGCAAGTGATGCATTTTTGATGCACATGCTTTTAAACCATAAAAGTCACCCAACATCTCTAGATAATTAATGCCCAGTGTAAGTGGTAATGATGACTCTGGGTTAGTCCATCTACCACCTGTGCTGGATATGGAGTTAGTTGCTCCCCAGCCTTGAGCACTGTCATCTGTTTGGATAACTAACGTAGGGTTAGTGATGATAATAGGGCTGAAACTATGCCAAACGTTTTTTGCCCACCACTGTAGTCCAGATATTGCTTCAGTGGGTAACTTCATGACACGATCATAATGACCTGCATGTCGTTTTGGTGCCTGTACCTTTGCTCTTTGTAAGTTTTGATAGTGCAAAGGTCCGAATTGTGTAGCCGGAAATGCTGCTACCATTTTCCCAATTACTCTGCTACTTGTCGAATAGTTGGTCGTTCGTTGACCATTAAATTGTTGCATGATTGTGCCAATTCAACTGTTTTGTCTCTTGGCAATGTTACAGTCACGTAGACTGAATTAATTGTGAAGCCCAAGCAGTCCATGTTTGTGGATGGCTTCAACTTAGATTTATCTGGATGTAAGACAATCCCAGGATTTCGAATAACTGTTTGGTAGCTGATACAGCTGACATAGTCAATTCCATGGTCTTGCCTACTATTAAGATATCATCAAGATATGCCATGACATTATGTTTTTGTCTTCTACACATTGCCAGAGCTGGTTTTGGTATCTTGGTGAATAATCTTGAGCTGATGTGAATCCATTGGGTAACGCTTTGAACTATCATAGCTGCCCCATCCAGGTAAATTTCAGGTATCTGCGATGATCCTTGTGAATGGTACTGAATAGTAAACATCTTTAAGAGCAAAGCTTGCCATGAAGTATCCTTTGGAAATTAGTTGTTTGGCAGTAACAGACATTTTGAAATATATATACTTAACAACATATTTATTGAAGTTAAGTCAATGATGATGCGACATCCACCATCTTTTTTGGGTTTAGTGAATGTATTTGATATGAATTCCAAGGGTTCATGTTTTGTTTTCCCAATGATACCCTTCGTAATTAGTCTCACCAGTTCAGCTTGTCCCTCTCATTTTTTTGTTACTGAGAGGGAAAATACCCTCTGGGGTGAATGTTGAACTGGTGGCAATTTTTCTAGTATGAATTGTATTTTGTATCCACTAATCTGTACGCTGGTAGGAACCAGACCCACCTACCTCCATGGTTATGGGTATTTCTTCTGTTTCCTGCCGGTCCAACGAGTCTTGCACGTTGTCTGATGTGGCGGTGATGTTGGGGGGTGGCGCATTTTCCATGGTGTCCGCTCTGGGCCCTGGTCTAAAGAAGACTTCCGGTGATAGAATGTGGACCCCGAGCTTTCACCAGTCCCATATGGTAGACGTCGACTGGTGGTCGCGATGGGGTGCTGCTGCTTGGGTATTATTGTTTTCGGTTTGCTCGTCCCGGGGCCTGCCCTCATGAGACCGAACATTTTTAAGGCCTCTTCCATATCCTTCATATGCTTTGTGAGGTTTTTGCCAAAGAGCAGTGGGTCTGGCTCAGTGGCTGGGGTTTTGCACAACCCCGCAAATTTAGGATTTTATGGCAGGTCTTATGATTTGCTTACGAAGGTTGTGGTCATCTCCGTATTTGTCCACGGAACGAGCAAACGATGTGATCGCTGACGTCAGGAGCCTGAGGATCCGCTGCAGTTTTAGCTCCTGTTTCCGAATATTTGCCCCAAAATGCCCCCAGTTTTGGCTGTTTACAGCCGGCACTTTAAGGGACTCACAGTTCTCTGGAGCTGTATACATTTCTAAGGCCTCATTGACCACCTGCTCCTGTAGGGGCCTGTTGGAGAGGTGGTCAATGCTGGCCGCTAGTTTGGCCTTTAATGGCCTCCTGCACGTGGGGTTGCCACATAACAGTCCACCACACCCAGCAGCTCTTCCTGTTCCTGCACCCCTTGCATACTCCCGACATCTTCAGCCAGCGTCCCCTCTTCTTGACCAGCCCAGTCCTGGTCACCAAAGCCTGGGAAAGGAGGAAGCAATGGACAGTGCACAAGGCACTGTGGAGGGAGTGCCTGAACTCCCCCGGCGAGAGCGCCCCTCACGCAGCGCGTCTCGCTGGAGCACCCGCTCCAGGAACCGCTCCATGCGGCTCAGGCGGCTGCCTCTCCTCCCCGTGCGGGTGGAGAGACGTCCCCGTCTGACAAGTCGGAAGCCACTGGCCGGACGCTTCTTCGGTAGCTTTATTTCCAGCTTCTAGAAGGAAACCAACACAGATGAATAGTGCAACATGTGCCTTGGGATTCAGACAACCGAGACAAGGCTTAACATTTCAACCAATCAACAACTATCAAAGTAAGGCTTTGCAACATTATTTACAATATATGTACCTGGTTTGCATAGATCCAATTAGCTCTATG
Source organism: Leucoraja erinaceus (assembly GCF_028641065.1). Lineage (NCBI taxonomy): Eukaryota > Metazoa > Chordata > Chondrichthyes > Rajiformes > Rajidae > Leucoraja > Leucoraja erinaceus. The sequence goes on from NC_073387.1 coordinate 8,297,745, forward strand.
TATTTCACACATCTTTGTAAGAAATCTGGAGATGTCCCATTCTTTCACTACAGCACTTATCTGGGCCACAGACATGCTGGCACAATTCAGCAGCTCTTCTCAGTTCTGCAGAGGCACATTTAACTTGACCAAAAATGCCTAGCAGTACATAAGCCCTTACTCAATTTTAATACAATGGCTGCTCCAATTTAGCCAGGATTAACAAATTCACCTCCAGTAATTTTATCAGACTGACTTTAACCACAGTTTTTCCATCACCTAGAAAGCCATCTGTAATGTCACCTCCATGTCAGCTTCTTGCAAGAAGCAATCCTTTCCTACCCTTCTGTTCCTTGTTTATTTTGCCTCTCGCTAACAATAGCCAACCCACAATGATTGCACATGCCACAAACAATACACACAAAAATTCTTTTGAAGTATTTCAAAACTTACACTGGCAACTTACATTGAGTGTGGTGATATTTTGCTCATGTTCTAGTGAGAGTAAGAACAGGAAGATAGGGGAGATGAATATGTGGTTGTGGAATTGGTGCAGGGGACAGGAATTTAGATTTCTGGACCATTGGGATCTCTTCTGGGGCAGGGGTGACCTGTACAAGAGAGATGGGTTGCACCTTTACTGGATGGGTACCAATATCCTGGCAGGCAGGTTCGCTAATGATACGCGGGTTGACTAAACTGATTGTCAATGAGGATAAGCAGGTACAGCAGACGGTGAAGAAAGCTAATGGCATGTTGTCCTTCATAACAAGACGAGTTAAGTATAGGAGCAAAGAGGTCCTTCTGCAGTTGTACAGGCCCCTGGTGAGACCACACCTGGAGTACTGTGTGTAGTTTTAGTCTCCAAATTTGAGGAAGGACATTCTTGCTATTGAGGGAGTGCAGTGTAGGTTCACCAGGTTAATTCCCAGGATGGCGGGAATATGTTGAAAGAATGGGGAGACTAGGCGTGTATACACTGGAATTTAGAAGGATGAGAGGGTATCTTATTGAAACATATAAGATTATTAAGGGATTGGACACACTAGAGTCAGTAAACATGTTCCCGATGTTGGGGGAGTCCAGAACCAGGGGCCACAGTTTAAGAATAAGGAGTAGGCCATTTAGAATGGAGATGAGGAAAAACCTTTTTACCCAGAGAGTTGTAAATCTGTGGAAATGTTTTGCCTCAGAAGGCAGTGGAGGCCATTTCTTTGGATGCTTTCAAGAGTGAATAAGATAGAGCTCTTAAAGAAAGCAGAGTCAAGGGATATGGGGAGAAAGCAGGAATTGGGTACTGATTGTGGATGATCACAGTGAATGGCGGTGCTGGCTTGAAGGGCCGAATGGCCTACTCCAGCACCTATTGTTTATTGTTTATTGTCTATAAGATGTTATACAGGATGGGGATGTGATGGACAGAAATAACAGGACAGAGGAACACAAGTCAGAAAGTTATTGGAGAGTATTCTGAGGCATCGGATATAATGGAATTTAGACGGACAAGGGCTTGAGTTTTTTGAAAATGTGACCAAAAATGTTGATGAGGGCAGAGCTGGTTGATGTGTACATGGAAGGTTAGATCGCATTGGGATCCGAGGAAAGATAGCAGAATGGATAGAAATGTGGCTGCATGAAAGGAAACATAGGGTGATGGTGGGAAGTTGCTTCTCAGACTGGAGGCCTGTGACTAGTAGTGTGCCTCAAGTTTTTGGTGCTGGGCCTATTATTGTTTGTCATCTATATCAATATACATGGCAAGATTAGCAACGTTTGATGATTATATAAAAGTAGGTGGTATTGCAGATAGTGAAGTTGGTGTGCAGAGAGTGAAGATTAAATTTTCAAACAGGATCTTGATCAGTTGGCCTGGTGGGATGAGGAATGATTGATGGAATTTAATACTGAGAAATGTGAAGTATTGTATTTTGGAAAGTCTAACATGGGCAGTACCTACACTGTGAATGGTAGGGCTCTGGGGAGTGTTGTAGAGCAGAGGGTTCTTGGAGTGCTGGCGCATGTTTTTTTTTAAAGTGGGATCACAGATATATGGGGTGGTCATAAATGCTTTTGGCATATTGGTCTTCATCAGTCAGTGTTTTGAGTATAGAAGTTGGGAGGTCAAATTGCAGTTATAAAAAATGTGGATGGGGTTGCATTTAGAGTATTGCATTCAGATCTGGGCATACGTTATAGGAAAGATGTTGTTAAGATGAAAAGGGTGCAGAGAAGATTTACAAGGATGTTGCCAGGACGAGGGTCTGAGCTGTAGGGCGAGTTTTAGTAGGCTTGGACTCTATTCCCTGGAGTGCAGGAGGATAATGGGTGATCTTATAGCAATGTATAAAATCATGTGAGGAATAGATTGGGTGGACACACAGTCTCTTTCCTTTCGTGGGTGTGTGGAATGAGCTGCCGGAGGAGGTGGTTGACGCAGGGACTATTGCAACATTTAAGAAGCAATTCGATAAGTACATGGATAGGACAGGTTTAGAGGGACATGGATCAAAGTGGGTCGATTTGGGCAAGTTGGGCTGAAGGGCATATTCCCATGCTGTATCACTCTGTACGATTCACGCTGTAGATTCTATGACTCTATGACTCTATACAGCATGTAAACAGGCCTCTTGGTCAACCAAGTCAGTGCCGACCAGCAATCACCATGCACACTAGCATCATCCTACACACTAGGGACAATTAAAATTGTCACTTTAGCCTCCATTCTCTGCACACTAGGAGCAATTTACAGAAGCCAATTAACCGACAAACCTGCACGTTTTTGGAATGTGGGAGGAAACCAGAGCGCACGGCGCAACCCGTGGTGTCACAGGGAGAACGTACATCCGTACAGTTTGTGTGGAGTTTGCACGTTTTCCCGTCAACCACAAGGGTTTTCCCAGGGTATTTTGGTTTCCTTCCACATCCAAAATACATGCGAGTTTGTAGGTTAATTGGCATCTGTACATCACTCCCAATGTGCAGCGAATGGATGCTAAAATGGGATAACACAGAACTAGTGTGAATGGGTGATAGATGGTCGGTGTGGACTCAGTGGACTGATGGGCCTGTTTCCATCCTATATCTTTCAATCAACCAGTCAGTAAATCAGGGTGGTGCCCAGAAAGGGTTCAGTTTTAAAATTCTCATTCTGGTCTTCAAATACATCCATGTCCTTACTCCTTACTATCACCAGTGAATTCTTCCAGCTCGCCGGACCTTGGCAGCACTGTAGTCCAATTAATGGCATCAGATATATATCCATATTTTTAGTTTAGTTGAGTTTAGTTTAGAGATACAGCACAAAAACAGGCCCTTCATCCCACTGAGTCACACAGTCCAGCGATCCTCGAGCAGTAACACTACCCTACACAAACTAGGGACAATTTACAAACATACCAAGCCAATTAACCTACAGACCTGTATGTCTTTGGAGTGTGGCAGAAAACCAAAGACCTTGGAGAAAGCCCACGCGGTCACAGGGGAAGGTACAAACTCTGTACAGACAGCACCTGTAGTCGGGTTTAGATCCGGGTCTCTAGCACTGCAAGCCCTGTAATACCCCTGTCTCACTTAGGAAAACTGAACGGAAACCTCTGGAGACTTTGCGCCCCACCCAAGGTTTCCGTGCAGTTCCCGGAGGTTGCAGGTGGTTGCCGGAGGTTGCAGGTAGCGGAAGCAGGTAGGGAGACTGATAAAAACCACCGGGAACCTCCGATAACCGCACGGAAACCTTGGGCGGGGCGCAAAGTCTCCAGAGGTTTCCATTCAGGTTTCCCAAGTGGGACAGGGGCATTAGGCAGCAACATTACTGCTACCCCACCATGCCACCCATTTTTGAAAGCTCCACTATTAGGAATTGTGGCCCCAGCTGCTGAGGTTGTAATTACTTTTCTAAACTCACCCAACATTTGAACAGACTAGGCATAGACTAGGCAGCCATTTTGCCAAACACTTGCGCTCGATACACCATTTTAATTTTTCTTCCTGTTCCCGTACTGACCTTTCTGGCATGAGCCTCCTCCATTGCCAGAGTGAAATCGCACACATGCTGGAGGAACAGCACCACCCATTTTACCTAGGTAGCTTCCAACATATTAAAAATCACCCTCCCCCCCCCCTTCCTTGTGCCCTAAAACCCCACCTCCTTATACACACACATTTCTACCACTATCCCACATCTTTCCACTCCCCTCCACCATTCTTGTTTAACATCCCTGCCTCAGGCTTTTCATCTCACTCTTCTTCTCTCCTCATCCAAGACCCTTCAGTATCCTTTTCATCTCTAGCCTTTGTGACTTATTCCACCTATCTGACGATCAAACCTCCCCTCACTTGTATCCACCTGTCACCTGCCAGGCTTTGTCCTTTTCCAATTTTCGCCCCTCTACCGTAAACAGTCTGAAGAATGGTCCTGACCTGAAACGTCACCTGTCCATTGCCTCCGCAGATGCTGCCTGACCCTCTGAGTTCCTCCTGCACTTTGTGATTCACCCCTCCTCAGCCTCCTGCTTCAAGCCTTAACACCTCTCATTGAGTAAACAGTTTACCACATTGCACATTCCTTCTTCTGTGTCTCTTTGTCACTGTTCAGCTTGGATAGCTGCAAAGTTCAATGCTAACATGACAGTCCCAAGCACTGGCCTTTGTTCGTTATGCATCATTGACAACTACTTTGTGATGTTCCCTGAGACAGTTTGTTCCAGTAATGGTTTCATACATACACAAGTTATTAGAAGGGAATTAGAAGATTAAGGACGGTAACAGAAATGTTTTCTTACATTCAATTATCATTGCTTTGTTTCCGATGTTTGAATTTTTGGATTGGTACACTGTTGATGTCTTCTACAAACACTGGAGAGCCACTTGAGTAGGTTTTCAATCACGCTGTCAGTTGTTGGCAACCAGCTGCAGTTTTTGTTCATATTACCAAGGAACTTAAATAACCATGACGATGTGTCTAATAAATCAGCATTTAAGAAAGTAGTCTGGTTCTCACGTAATGTGATTGATGCGAACACTTCTGCTGCATTAGAATGAACAGAATTGGCTTTGGCACATTCTGCTACATGGCAATTTGAGGTTTTATTCAAATGGATGGAATTTGGAAAGCCCAAATTCAAACTGAATTGACTGGATGAATGCCAAGCAGACCTGAGAGGTGTTCGCAAATCCAAATGAAACCACTGCTCCTGATGTATGTGGGATGGGTACAAACAGGGAATCCGGAAGTGGCGGCGCTGGGAACGGCTGCGGCTCGCCTGCAGTCCGTTTGTCTTTTACTTTTTTGTGTTGTTTTTTTTCGTTTTGTCTAGTTATGTTTTTGGTTTTTAGGCTGTGTTTATGTGGGGAGGGGGGTGGGGGTGAAACGGGGGCTGCTGTCACTCCCTTCGGGGGAATACGACCTTTTTGTCGTATCTCCCTTCTTTGCCTCCGTCTATGCTGAGGCCTAGCGGAGCCGGCGACCTCGGGACTCTGGGGGCAGCTGACAGGACTCGTCCTGGGCTCGCTCCTGGCCCAGCCCGGGATGGAGCGGTGCTCCCGTGAGAGCGGCATGGTGAGGGGCTGGAGTGGCCCAGCCCGAGGGAGGAACGGCACTCCCGCTGGAGTGGCCCAGCCCGAGGGAGGACCGGCACTCCCGCTGGAGTGGCCCAGCCCGAGGGTGGAACGGTACTCACGTGAGGGCAATCCGGTCAGGGGGCTGGGACGGTACTCCGGTGGCTGGGACGACGTTCTGGCGGCGGTGTCCAGAGTCCTGGGTTCAGCCGCGGGCCGGCGGCTGTGTGTGCTGGACTGGAGGTGCGGCGGCTTCGACCACCCCGGGCCGCAGTATTTGAACCGGCTCGCTCGCGGGGTTCGGTGAGCTGCGGGACTGTTTGTACCATCGCCTGGTGGGGAATCGCCTCAGCGCAGAGGGAGAAGAGGGAAGAGACGGCAGCCCTAAGATTTTTGCCTCCACCACAGTGAGGAGGTGTTTGGAGGACTCACTGTGGTGGATGTTAATTTGTGTTTATTGTTGTTTATTATTGTATCATTGTATGTATGACTGCAGGCACGAAATTTCGTTCAGACCGTAAGGTCTGAATGACAATAAAGGAAATTCAATTCAATTCAATTCAACAGGGGGAGAGGTACCAATCGGAAACAACATATAAGAAAATAGGAAAGAATAGTCTGAAGAAGGGTCTCGACCCGAAACGTCACCCATTCCTTCTCTCCAAAGATGCTGCCTGCCCCGCAGAGTTACTCCAGCATTTTGCGTTTATCTTTGGTGTAAACCAGCATTTGCAGTTCCTTCCTACATGGAACGAATATATATTCAGTATGTTCCTGCGGTATATGAAATAGCCAAGCAGCACTGATCCAAGGCAGTGCTTCAGTAACAAGTCTCTCTCAGCAACGCAACAAAGGTAAAAGCACAGTGAAGGGTTATTCCTCTGGTATGTTATTTGTTGATTATTATTCTCACATTAAAAATATGATTCACCTGCTGGACAATTCTGCCCAGCAGGTGGACTGGATTATAATGGAGAGAGAGGACTGCGCTCCTGGTAATACAGGAGCGACTCTCCTCTCACCAACGAATTTGAATAACAAACAGTATAATAAAAATCCAATGATACATAGTACAATTAGAACTTGGAAACAAATAAAACAGAACTTAAAATTAAGAAATCTATCTCTGCTAATGCCAATAGCCAATAATCCTTCGTTTAAACCCTCAATTATAGATAAATCATTTACACAATGGGAAAGAACGGGAATCAAAACGCTCGGAGACCTGTATGAATTAGGGAAATTATTACCATTTCAACAATTACAACTGAAATATAACTTGAAAAATAATCAATATTTTAAATATCTTCAAATCCGTGATTATCTGAAAAAATATACTAAAGACTATTATAATATGCCCCCAGACTTATTAGATGAAGCCATGAAGATAAAGGCTGAATCAGCAAATCTAATATCATACATATAATATTATATTAAATATAGAAATACCCACAACAGATAATATTAGAAGAGACTGGGAACAAGAATTAGCTATAAACATTTCAAAAGAGAGCTGGGATAAACACTTATTATATGTGCATAAATGCTCAATCAACGTACAACATACTCTAATCCGATATAAAACATTACATAGACTATATTATTCAAAAACTAAAATAAATAAACTTTTCCCCAATGTCTCACCCATTTGTGATAAATGTCAGTCACAAGAAGCTAACATAGCGCACTCTTTTGTTTTCTGTATAAAAATTCAAAAATTCTGGAACGAAATATTTGAAATCTTTACAAAATTATTTAAAACAAAACTACTACCCAAAGTAGAATGGATCATTTTTGGAATATCGGAAGGTAACCCAGAATTAAATATGTTTCAAAGGAACTTACTTAATTATGGGCTAATAATGGGAAAAAAGCTCATACTTAAATTTTGGAAAAATGCTCCAATACCAACAACAAAAATGTGGATTTCAAACATGTTTGAAACACTACACTTGGAAGAGATCAGACTCCTCCTAACAGGCAAAGCAGGTCATTTCCAAAAGACGTGGTCTGCATTTATGGAACTATTACAAGCATAAGGTGCAATAATAAGTTAAAACATAAAGGCTACCAGGATCTGGTAACGGGGGGTATAAAATAAATTTTTAATAAAAACATGGTTGGTATATCCTTTTTTGCGGAGTTTTGTGTTACAATAGAGCGATTGATTTTCCTTTCTTCTTTTTTTTTCTTTTCTTTCTAGGGTCTTATTTCTTTTCTTTACTTCCTTCTCTAATTCCTTCCCTAAGGGGTTCTCTTTTCCCAACACTTTCCTGCACCTTCACGATTCTTGCTTACTTTCCTTACTTCTTTTATTTCTATCTTTTTTAAAGCTCAAAAAATGAAGTGGTACAACATAATGTAATAAGATATATGCGATGTATTAATGTGATTTACTGTACTGCTAATAAAAATAAAATTTAAAAAAAACAACAATTATTCGCACATGTACCGCGATCCAATAAAATAAATACCATGCTGTCCACAGCGCAAAGATAAATGATAAACGGGACAAAGTATTATAGACTTTAAGGGACTGTCCCACTTGCGCGACCTAATTGAAATTAGAAGTTTAGAAGATTTTGAAAAAATGGCATGTTGAAGACCTCCTTCAACCTCCTTCAACTAAGTTGAAGACCAGCTTGGTCAAGCAACGACTAGCTACGACTAACTTCGGGAAAATTGGACACCGAATAGTGGAGAGTGAAGATGACCTCCTTCGACCTCCCTTCGACTATGATGAAGACTATCTACGACTACCTTTGACTGCCTTCGACTACCCTCGACTACCCTTGATTACCCACGACTAACATGCCGACCTACTATGACTAAACCCACGAGTAAAAAAAGTATCGATTTTTTCCATGGCGACCTTTTTTTACTAGCGGGCATTTTTTAACATATTGAAAAAAATGCCGCGACCTAGCTGAGGCCTTGAGTATGCGGAGACCACTCTCGAGCATGAAGGAGAGTTACAAAGACCTCCTACAACCTCGTGTCGACCATGCTACGAGTATGAGTCGAGGGCAAACTCGTCTTACTCGTGGATGAGGTCGCACAAGTGGGGACAGGCCCTTTAGTTTAGTATAACAAGATATAACAATGAGGTTGGATAAAATCCGATTAAAGTAAGACTAGTAATCTACAATGAGGTAGATGGGCAGTCATGAGCCTACTCTAGCTGATGAGAGGACCATTCGGTTGCCTGATAACAGCTGGGAAGAAACTATCCCTGAATCTTCCTCCGGAAGTGGCGGCGCTGCCCTGGCAGCAGCGGCTCGCCTGCAGTCCGTTGGTTTTTACTTTTTTGTATTGTTTTTTTTCGTTTTTGTCTAGTTATGTTTTTGGTTTTTAGGCTGTGTTTATGTGGGGAGGGGGGTGGGGGGTGAAACGGGGGCTGCTGTCACTCCCTTCGGGGGAATACGACCTTTTTGTCGTATCCCCCTTCTTTGCCTCCGTCTACGCTGAGGCGTAGCGGAGCCGGCGACCTCGGGACTCTGGAGGCAGCTGACAGGACTCGTCCTGGGCTCGCTCCCGGCCCAGCCCGGGATGGAACGGTGCTCCCGTGAGAGCGGCATGGTGAGGGGCTGGAGTGGCCCAGCCCGAGGGAGGAACGGCACTCCCGTCGGAGTGGCCCAGCCCGAGGGAGGAACGGCACTCCCGCTGGAGTGGCCCAGCCCGAGGGAGGAGCGGCACTCCCGTCGGAGTGGCCCAGCCCGAGGGTGGAACGGTACTCACGTGAGGGCGATCTGGTCCGGGGGCTGGGACGGTGCTCCGGTGGCTGGGACGACGTTCTGGCGGAGGTGTCCAGAGTCCTGGGTTCAGCCGCGGGCCGGCGGCTGCGTGTGCTGGACTGGAGGTGCGGCGGCTTCGACTACCCCAGGCCGCAGTGTTTGAACCGGCCCGTTCTCGGGGTTCGGTGAGCTGCGGGACTGTTTATACCATCGCCCGGTGGGGAATCGCCTCAGCGCAGAGGGAGCAGAGGGAGAGACTACAACCCTAAGATTTTTGCCTCCACCACAGTGAGGAGGTGTTTGGAGGACTCACTGTGGTGGAAGTTAATTTGTGTTTATTGTTGTTTATTATTGTATCATTGTATGTATGACTGCAGGCACAAAAATTTCGTTCAGACCGTAAGGTCTGAATGACAATAAAGGAAATTCAATTCAATTCAATTCAATTCAATTCAATCTGAAGGTATTAGGTTTCAAACTTCTTTACCTCCTGCCTAATTAAAGAGGAGAGAAGGGGGAGTGAGACTGGTCCTTGATTCTGCTGGCAGTCATGAGGTGTGGATGAAGTTGATAGAAGGGAGGCTGCTTTGTGTAATAGTCTGGGCTAAGTCAACAATTTTGCAATTTCATTTAGTTTCATTTGGATTTGGTTTCATTTGGATTTGCAAACGCCTCTCAGGTCTGCTTGGCATTCATCCAGTCAATTCAGTTTGAATTTGGGCTTTCCAAATTTCCTACATTTGAATAAAACCTCAAATTGCCATGTAGCAGAATGTGCCAAAGCCAACAGTAGAAAGTTAGTGAGGGTTGTTGGAGAAATGCTGAAGCTCCTAAGCTTTCTGAGGAAGTAGAGGTAGTGTCCCCCTAATTACATTTTATCTCTGTCTGCTTTGTCACCTCCTAGCTAACAATTATCTATTCTACATTTTCCTTGAACTTCATCTCTTTTGATCTCTTAGACTTCCTTATCTCTGTAACTCAAGGGGCTGTTCCATTGCGGCGACCTAATCTGCGAGTTCAGAAAGGGTGTCTTCGACCTTCAAGCTCGAAGGCACTCGCCTGAAAAACCTCGAGCTGGATCGACCATCAGCGATGCAACAGCGAGCTTGATCAACCGACCACACACACACAAACATATCGCAAAAGCGGGAGCTAGGGAAAGCAGGTGAGCGCTGTCTGAAATCACATCCGCGATGAAGAGGAACGTAAAAGATGGCTGCACAGCAATGGTAAGTCCTTTAGAGAGTGTGGAGATGGGGAGAGAGGGGGAGAGAGTGGGAGGCAGAAGGAGTGGAGACACTTTTAAGAAGTATAATAAAGTTTAGCGGGCATTTTACCTACCGGTCAGTTTTCCTTGGTCCTGAAAACTCCAATGAGCCAATTAAAATGAAGGAGATTGCCTATGGCTGCCCTCGATTGCCTGTAACTAAACAGCGGCCCCACTATTGGAAAATCTTTCAACACAAGTGTCGATCAAAGCAGTTGCTTGTCAATATTTACGCTTCCACAGTGTAACTAGCAGTCTGTGTTCGTAAAGAGACAGTGGTGTCCAGTTACTGTGGGGACACTATGTCCACTATAACTAACATCTGTTATAAAGAGGTCCATAATAACAAAGGTCGATTGCATTCACAACATTGAGCTCATTGGAATGCACATCAAATCCCAGCATTTCCTGTCGGCAAAATCAATATGCTTCAGTTCCCACCTCCTTGAGCCAGGACACTTGGTGAGTATATATTCCAGAATACATGCCACCTCTCATCTCATCATGAAGCATCACCCTTACATTACCAATGTGTAGGTAGGCATGCAAGATGCTAGTTTAAAGATAGTCACAACATGATGGAGTAACTCATCTGGGCAGGTAGCATCTCAGGAGATGCTTGATCATGTTTGGACTGTCTGGTCTCGATCCAAAATATCACCCATTCCTTCTCTCCAGAGATGCTGCCTGTCCAGCTGAGTTACTCCAGCATTGTATGTCTACCTTACATCACCATTCCTGTGCTGCCACCGGGATAACAGGCTTTTAAGGCCAAGGTGAAACTCCATATATTTACAAGATACAAGATACATTTAATTGTCATTTGGACCCCTTGAGGTCCAAACGAAATGCCGTTTCTGCAACCATACATTACAAACACATAGACCCAAGACACAACATAATTTACATAAACATCCATCACATCGCTTGTGATAGAAGGCCAAATAAACTTATCTCTCCACTGCACTCCCCCCCCCCCCATGTCAGAGTCAAAGTCAAAGCCCCCGGCTGGCGATGGCGATTGTCCCGCGGCCATTTAAGCCACGCCGGGTGGTGCGAGGTCGCACACCGGGTCTTGGTGTTAAAGACCCCGGCGTGCGCTCGCAGAGTCCCGCGGCCATTCCAAGCCGCGCGGGGCAGTTTGTAGGCCCCGCTCCAGGAGCAAAAACCCCGCAACTCTCGGGCGGGGAAAGTCGCCTGCAAGAGCCCTGAAAAGCGGTCTCCCTCCAGGGAAGTCCACAGACCTGCCGTTGGAGCCTCTGACTGTCCGGTCGGGCCGCAGCAGCGCTCCTCCGCCGCTCCTCCACCGCTCCGCCCGCTCAGGACTCGGCCAGCCCCGCGACGGTGATGGTGAGTCGTAATACCAGAGTCCCCGGTCTCTTCCTGTTGGAGGCCGCTCCTCGTTGCGGCCCCAACGACAACGGAAACCCGACGAGAAAAGGTCGGGGTCTCTCCCGTGCAGGGAGAGATTTTATAAAGTTCCCCCCCCCCCCCTGCCCCCCACACACACACCCCAACAAAAAATAACAAAAAACTACTAAAAACACAGACAGAAAATAATAAAACGCGGACAGACTGCAGAGGCCGCTGCTGACCAGAGTCGCGCCGCCCACCGGATATTTCTGAGAACTCGATACGTGAAAGCTACAAGATGGCATTGAAAATGTGGCGACTCTTTGCGCACTGCCTCAGAGGAAATCTCTTCAATCCTTGTACTCTTTGACTTATGTATGATTGTGCTAATATAGAATTCTACTGGATTGGTTGTAAAGCAAAACATTTCACTGTATCCAGTTGCAAGTGACAATAAAGTATATACTACTAATGCAAAGATGAAGTCTTTCTTCACAGGAAATTATGATCTTTGGAAATATTTTCCTTCAAAATCGGTGGAAATCTTTGAATGTTCTTACAATGTCGATAGATTCTCAGTCACCACATGGTTTAGTTTGAAAATACAGCACAAAAACAGGCGTTTCGTCCCACTGTGTCCGCGCCGACCAGCAATCCCTGCACATTTACCCAATCCCACACACACTAGTGACAATTTACAATTTTATCAAATCCATTTAACCTACAAACTTGTACGTCCTTGGAGCGTGGGATGAAAGTGGAGCATCCGGGAAAAAGTCATGCAATTCAATGGGAGAACGGACAAACTCCATACAGACAGCACCCAGTCAGGATTGAACCCGGGCCTCTGCCGCTGTAAGGCAGCAACTCTGCTGCTGCACTACCGTGCTGGTTTAAGTGATTGGGTGTGGATTGGAATGAGGGGATGAGGTTACAAACAGGGCAGCCATGGTCTTATTAAATAGAAGAGTAGGCTTGAGGGCTGAATGGTGCATTGCACTCTATTTATTTATTAGATAGATCTGACATGCCATTGTCACAAAGATTCCATGTTAAAAGAGAATGTAGACACAAAATGCCGGAGGAACTCAGCGGTACAGGCAACATCTCGGAGGAAGGAATGGGTGACGTATTGGGTCTTCTTCAGATTGACCTGAGTCGGGGGAAAATGAAACACGAGATATAGACAGGGATGTAGAGAGATATAGAACAAATGAATGAAAGATATGCAAAAAAGGTAACAATGAAAAAAGGGAACAATGGCTTGTTTCCTTGTTTATCTTGTTTCCTTTTCCTTGACTTTCAGTCTGAAGAAAGGTCTCGACCTGAAACGTCACCCATTCCTTCCCTCTGAGATATCCCAGCATTTTGTGTCTATCTTCGGTTTAAACCAGTATCTGCAGTTCCTTCCTACAATGTTTATTTCTTATATGTCTATATGCTCAAAAGCAAAAATATACAGTATGAATCAGTCAGTTACAGCAGAAAGAAGCATCACTATTACACAGATCAAACGTCTGTCAATGCACCCATTGCTGGTCCTCTTACTCCCACCTCACAACATGCATTGTGGACAGAAATGCCTTTATATCGAACAACTTCACACTTTTCAGATGAAGTTGCACCACTTATAAAATTAGCCTGGCACTTCTGAACATGATCCCTGCTGATAAAGTAAGTCTTTGTCCTGTATTAGGCACACACCTTTTTTCTTTCTTTCTTTTTTTTTTTTTTCTTTCTTTCTTTCTTTTTTTTTTCTTTTTTTTTTTTTTTCTTTCTTTCTTTTTTTTTTCTTTCTTTCTTTCTTTCTTTCTTTCTTTCTTTCTTTCTTTCTTTCTTTTCTTCTTTCTTTCTTTCTTTCTTTCTCTTTCCTTCTCTTTTTCCCTCTCTCTCTCTCGTTCTCTTTTCCCCCCTTTCTCTTTCTCTCTCTTTCTCTCAAACTTTATGTATCTCTTTCTTTCCCCTGTTCTTTTTCTCTTTCTCTCTCTCTCTTTCTTCCTCTCTTTCTATTATTTAACGGCTTTAATGGCCGCGGGACTTGCCATCGCCCGCAGGGGGCTCCAACATTAAGTCCTGGAGCGGGGCCTTACATCGCCTGGCACGTCTTTAATGGCCGCGGGACTTGCCATCGCCCACCGGGGGCTTTAACATCGGGAGAAGAATGGAACACAGGGGAGAGACAAGACTTTGCCTTCCATCACAGTGAGGAGGAGATTCACTGTGATGGATATTTGTCTAAATTGTTGTATGTCTTGGTTCTTTTTTTGTATGGCTGCAGAAAACAAATTTTGTTTGAACTTCATTTGAGGTTCAAATGACAATACATAAATTGCATTGTATTGTATTGTATTCCTCTTTCCCTCACACTTTCTCTCCATTTTTCTCTTTCCCTCTCCCTTTGTGTTATTTTTTCTTTTCCTCTCTCTCTACAGAAACATACAATTCCAGGAGGCAGTTCATGAGCATCTTCTTTTGATCAAGCAGCATTGAACAACAAATGCTGGAGTTGTCGGGGAAGCACACATTCCAATAGCCGATTGAAATTCTCCAGTGTGGATGAATGAGCCTCCTATGTGAAGTAATCCACTTTGCAGGGCACATGCACTGCTACTGCAGGTTGCTGTGTTATCCAGTGTGACCAGTGTACTGTGTAAAGGTCGACCCACTTACAGCAGCAAATAAAATACATACAAATTCAATAAGAAAACTTGACCCAAAACATTGACCATCCCTTTGTTTACATGGATGCTGACTGACCACTCAGTTTGTTTGTTTTTGCTCCAGATTCCAGCATCAGTAGTTTCTTGAGTCTGCACAGAGAAGTGATTTTCGTTCCATTTGTTTGAAAACTATCAACACAACAGCAGTGGGCTGCAGGCTCAAACAACCCACTTCTGTTTACACTATATACAGATTTCCATTCATTCCTGTTGCACTGACTCTTATTACTTATTCGGTCACAGAAATGCTTGCATCCCATCGATCTATCATGGCTCAGCTATCAGGTGAAAGGTGTGGGCGCAATAATAAGATCATGGGACAATAGTGCTTCAACCTTCTGTCAAAAACTAGAATTAGGACCTATGTCTGTCTTTCTGCTGCGCAATTTTAGTCCTCCCTCTTGCTCTAACTCTTTCTGCCCTGTTTTATAGTGGCATCTCATTCTCTCTGTGTCTTTCCATGTTAGTTTGTCTCCAACTCTGGTCTCCTGCTTCATTTTACCTACTCACTCTTTACTTCTCACTTGTCATCTGCATGTGTTGTATTTGTATCTACATCTCGCTCTCTTCCACCAAATCCACCATCAAATCCACCACTGTGGTGGATGTTAATTTGTGTTTATTGTTGTTTATTATTGTATCATTGTATGTATGACTGCAGGCACGAAATTTCGTTCAGACCGTAAGGTCTGAATGACAATAAAGGAAATTCAATTCAATTCAATTCAATTCTCTCTCCTGCTTTATGCTCTCTCTCTATCTCTTTTTTTTCTATTCTCTCTCTCTTTCTCTCTCTCTCTCACCCATTTTACTATTCCCTTTTACATCCCTGATCTTGCCCTTCCCCCACTTATTGTCCCTCGTCAGCCTATTGTGTCCTCTCTCTCACCCTCTCTCTTTCTCTTTCATGTTACATCCTCCCTGTGTCTCTCGCTCTACTTGTCTCCGCTCTCTTAGTCTCTCAAGCATGCTCTCCTTCTCCCAAGTGTGTTGTCCCTAACTCTCACACATGTGTTTCATCTTCCTCTCTTTCTCACTCTTCCTCTCTTTTTCTCTCCCTTTCATTATTTTTTTCTTCCTTGCTTTCTCTCTATTATTCTGCATTTTCTAACATGTGTTCAGCCTTTCTTTCTCTCCCTCTTGCTCCCTTCCCCCTCTCTCCCTCTTTCCCTCTCTCACTCACACTATTTCCCTTACTCTCTCACTCTCACTGTCACTCTCTCACACTATCACTCTCTCTCTCTCTTTCTCTCTCTCACTCTTCTCTTCTCTTTCTTTCTCTTTATTTCTCTCTCTCTCTTTCTCTCTCTCACTCTCATGCTGTACATAAAGTTTAGGAAAGTAGCATCATGCTGGATGAATGCTAATATTCCTCCGTATATAGACGTGCAGTGATGGATTAACGACCTTTAAGTGATAGTTTGACTAAATGAAATAGAGAAAAAGGAGCATTTCAAACTTGGGCAAGAAAGAAGGGGGAGGTAGAGGAAGAAACCAAGGGGACGCGGTCAGTATGGAGGAGGAAGGACAAGATCAGGATGGAAAGAGACAGAGAGATGACAAGTTGAGAGAGTGAGTGGGAAGGACATTCCTTTTTTACCCAGAGTAGAGTCATAGAGGCATAGAGTGATACATCGTGGAAACAGGCTCTTCAGCCCAACTTGCCGAAACCGGCCAACATGTCCCAGCTACACTAGTCCCACCTGTCCTCGTTTGGCCCATATCCCTCCAAACCTGTCCTATCCATGTACCTATCTAACTTTCTTATTCATTGGGATAGTCCCTGCCTCAACTATCTCCCTCGGCAGCTCGTTCTATACACCCGCCACCCTTTGTGGGAAAAAGTTACCCCTCGGATTCCTATTAAATCTTTTCCCCTTCACCTTAAACATACGTTTTCTGGTCCTCGATTCACTTACTCTGGGCAAGAGACTCTGTAGGGGAATCAATAACCAGAGACCATTGTTTTAAGATGAGGGGAAAGATTTAATAGGAACTAGACCAAGTGGGACTTGTTGGGTCCCGTCCCCTCAACATGGTGGGGGGGGGGGGGGGGGGGGGGGGGACACACACGCCTGTGTCACACACATACTAACCACACTAATATTATTAGTTTGCTCCTTTTACCCCACCCCCAGCCTATCCACTCACGCATAGCCCCCAACTCGCAGGTCCGGTTATAGAGGGAGTACCCGATAGCGCTACAATTTTTGCCACCTTACTAACCGTTCTCATGTGTTACAAGCGCACCAAGTTTTGTTCCGATTGGTGGAATATTACAAAAGTTATGAAGGTTTAAAAAATCATAAGATCAGCAGATTGGTCTTCTCTCCTGTTAATCGCCGGGACGGCGACTCTCCTTCCGGCGCCTGCTGTCAATCACCGAGGCGAGGAGAATAAAGCCTTGGAGGCCGGGCTGAGTCCGTGAGCTGCACTGAGCCGGTCCAGAAGCCGTCCATTCAGAAGCTGTCCGTTCCGAAGCAGTCCACACAGAAGCTGTCCATCCCGAAGCCACCCCGAGTCAGGGAACCAGGAGGTGGCGCTGAGTCAAGAAGTCCTGGAGTGCAGAGCGGCCTGGAGTATGGATCCAACTGCGAGGCTGACTGCTGCAACCTCAAATTCCTGGGGAAGTGAGGAGTGAGTGTGAGGGGATTGAAGAAGCTGGCGGTGCTGGGCGCTGGCGGGGTACACCATCACTGGCCCTTACCTGAAGCAGTCCCCCCTTCCCCGGCTTCAGAACGCTCCCGCCGGCCCGCACCTGAAGCCATTCCTTCCCCCTCCCCAGCTGCAGGAGTAGCCAAAAAGGCCCATTCGGCCCACTATGTCTATATTGGCCCTCCATAAACCAGTTCTTTTGGCACACAACACTTGAACTAGCCCTCCAGAAAGCCTCCCACTCTGGCCCCTGCCATGCCCTCCCCATCCTGTGGCTGCAGGATGGTTCCCCCACTGACCCCCGCCTGAAGCCGTCCCCACCCCCTGCTGTAGGCAATCCCCCCCACCGATCCCTCCTGAAGCCGTCCCTCTCCCCTGACGACAGGACGCTCCCGACAGCTGCCACCTGAAGTCGTCCCCGTCCCCAGCTGCAGGATGTTGGTGGGGAGTGGCCATGGCAGGCCATGGCAGTGGAAGGACATGGCAGCAGTGGGCCATGTCAGCTGCAGGCAACGGCAGGCCAGCGGTTGGCCATGGCAGCAGTAGGAGTAGGCAGCACTCTCTCCTCCCTCCTCACCCCCGGCAGCCTGCTGAAGCCGCAACGGCAGCACGCCCCCGCAAGACCCCCTCGCTCAGCTGCAGGTAGCTTGCCCATGACAGCCTCCGCCTGAAGCGACCCCCTCTCTGGCTGTAGGAAGCACCCTCGACCCCCAACAGCCCCCGCTGATGTCGTCCCCCTCCACCAGCTTCAGGATGCTCCCCCCACCAGCCCCCGACAGCCCAGCCTGAAACCATCCCCCACCGACAGCTGCAGGTACCCCCCCCCCCCCCCCGCCCAGATCACACCTGAAGCCGTCCCTCTCGCCTGGATGCAGGAGCCCCCCCCCACAGCTGCAGTTTTCTCGCCCCTCCCCCCCCGCCCACCGGTCCCGACAACTCCCCACCTGAAGCCATCCCCGTCCCCCTGCTGCAAGACACCCCCTCCCCCACCTACCTTGATATCCCCCCGCATGAAACCGTCCCCCTCCCTCAGATGTAAGGTGCTCCATGTTATGGGTCAGGAATTACGGTAATAAGTTCCACCAGCACTTTGCTTCATCTGATTCTAGATCCCAGCTTCCGCAGTGACTTGTGTCTCTATGGAATACACTGAGGTGATGAAAAAAAAAATGTTTCTCTCATTCTCAAGAAAGTATCCCTTTAAATGTGAACAAATATGGAAAGATGGGGGAAGTAAAGGGCCTGCCCCACTGTACGAGGTAATTCAAGAGTTCTCCCGAGTTTTCCCTGATTTGAACTCAGAGAATGACGGTAATAGCCGCTTGTAGGTACTCGGGACTCTCATGGACATTTTTCAACATGTTGAAAAATCTTCATGAGCTTACCACCCTAGGCGAGTACTTACCGTTAGCGTTACAAGCCGCTAAGAGATACCCCAAGCTCCGACGTATGCGCTACATACATTCTACGTACTTACCATGAGTTAGATTTTATTTAAACTCGGGAGAGCTCTTGAATTATCTCGTACGATGGGACAGGCTCTTAAAAGTTTTGAGGGTGAAGAGAAGGGGAGAAGGGAAAGAAAGACACAGAAGATGCCAAAGACAAGGCATAGTGAAAAGTGGTGAGAGTGAATGGAAGGGGTAGGGGAGGTAGTGTTGGAAAGATAGAAATATCGGTGCAGGAGTAGGCCATTCGGCCCTTCGAGTCAGCACCGCCGTTCAATATGGTCATGGTTGATCATCCAAATTCCTGCTTTCTCCCCATATCCCTTGATTCCGTTAGCCCTAAGAGCGATGGATCTAATTTCTCAGTGAAACTCCTCAGTGAAGACCTTTATGGAAGAGATTGGACAACAGTGGGTGGACACTACTCACGATCAGATTCTTCAATGTACAGCCTTTCATTTCTCAACGGTGATGCTAGCCCTGGCTTGTACTTGGCCTGGCATCATTCTTCTTTGCATAACAGAACTGATTTAGTTACCTTTCTGATGGCAACAGTTGGTGGAGTTTATTTAATCCCCTTTTGAATATTTTTAGGATAATGTTTTTAATGTATCAATCAGCCTGCCAACAATTAATACAGCATTTGCATGAAGACTAAAGGATTGTCTTGAAGCCTGTGGTGCTTCCCACTTCCCCATAAGTACATAAACCTGTCCCACACACGCTCTCTTGGAGTACCTCATTTAATTGGTTGTTTAAGAAGCTTAGTGAGTAAACCTTAGCCCCAAGGCATTTCAGCAAAACTCAACGATATTCATCTACTCTCATTACAATTTGCATTAGTCGGGCTGAATGATGTATGCTCCGCAAATGTCATGATGGAAAATAACTGTGCGGTGAACAGAGGGATACAAGTAGCGGCTACAATTCGCCAAGTCTGGCCTGACCATCGACTGATGTTCAGAAGAGATGTAACCTAAGCATCTTTAGTTTAGAGGTACAGCGCGGAAACAGGCCCTTCGACCCACCGGGTCCGCGCCGACCAGCGATCCCCACACATTATCACTATCCTACACCCACGAGGCAGGAAACCGAAGATCTCGGAGAAAACCCACACAGGTCACGGGGAGAACGTACAAACTCCGTAAAGAGAGCATTCGTAGTCAGGATCAAACCCGGGTCCCTGGCGCTCCATTCGCTGTAAGACAGCAACTCTACTGCTGTGCCACCATGACCGTCCATCTAAAGCCATCTATTTCCCACATTTTCTCTCCACAATATGCACTCTCACAACTCTCACAAACCCGTTCCAATCCTGAGCTCCAATGCTGCCCATGTGGAGTTTGCATGTTCTCCCTGTGACTTTGTGGGTTTCTACTGGGTGCTCCGGTTTCCTACCACATCCCAATAATGTGATGGTCAGCAGGTTAATTAGTCACTGTAATAATGACTGGGAATTGTTTTGTGAAGCTACATCACATGTATCTGGAATACACTTCTTCCCACCTTGCTTCCTGTAAGGACTCCATCCCCTACTCCCAATTCCTCCGTCTACGCCGCATCTGTACCCAGGATGAGGTGTTCCACACCAGAGCATCGGAGATGTCCTCATTCTTCAGGGAACGTGGGTTCCTCTCTTCTACTATAGATGAGACTCTCACCAGGGTCTCTTCTATACCCTGTAGCTCTGCTCTCACTCCCCATCCCCCACTCATAACAAGGGCAGAGTCCCCCTTGTCCTCACCTTTCACCCTACCAGCCGTCACATACAACAAATAATCCTCCAACATTTTTGCCACCTCCAACGGGATCCCACCACTTGCCACATATTCCCATCTCCTCCCCGTCTGCTTTCCACAGAGACCATTCCCTCCAAAACTCCCTGGTCAATTTGTCCCTTCCCACCCAAACCACCCCCTCTCCTGGCACTTTCCCTAAGCAACCACAGGAAATGCTACACTTGTCGCTTTACCTCTCCCCTTGATTCCATTCAAGGACCCAAGCAGTCTTTCCAGGTGCGGCAGAGGCTCACCTGCATCTCCTCCAACCTCATCAATTGCATCCGCTGCTCTAGGTGCCATCTGCTCTACATTGGTAAGAACAAGCATAGACTTGGCGATCGCTTCACTCAACACCTCCGCTCAGTTCACATTAACCAACCTGATCTGGTTCCGAACCTCAACTACTCCTCCCATTCGGAATCCATCCTTTCTGTCCTGGGCCTCCTCCATGACCAGTGTGAGGCCCACCGTAAATTGGAGCAGCAGCACCTCATATTTCACTTCCGCAGTTTACACCCCAGCGGTATGAACATTGACTTCTTTAATTTCAGGTAGTCCCTGCTTTCTCCTCCCCTTCTCAGCTCTCCCTCAGCCCACTGTCTTCACCTCAAATCCTTTCTTCTACCCGCCACCCCCACCCTCACATCAGTCTGAAGAAGGGTCTCGACCTGAAACGTTACCTATTTCTTTTGCTCCATAGATGCTGTCTCACCCACTGAGTTTCTCCAGCATTTTTGACTACCTCAGATGTATTACTGTGTTTAAAACTAAATAAATGTAACTCACTGTTGTCATTAATTCAGGACTTAATAATGGCAATCTTTAAGAGGCAGATACCTCATTTGGGAATCAGCACTGCGTCTGAATTGTGTATCATCTCAGCTTCTTTTCTCCATAAACCTGAGGACATCTATACTGCCTCAATGTTCCTCCTGACATCTCATCCAGTTCAATCATCCAGTTCAATCATCCTTACTCTCATTGTTCAATCATCCATACTCTCATTGACCAATTTTGGGTCAGAGTGCCATAAAGTTGTAAAGCACAGAAACAGATAGGCCCACTATGTTCATGCAAAAGATTGACACAAAAAGCTGGAGTAACTCAGCGGGACAGGCAGAGTCTCTGGAGAGAAGGTATGGGTGACATTTCGGGTTGATCTTCTTGTCCATGCCAATCCTTATATCTTTACTAATCCCATTTACCCTCACTTGGTCCATAACATTTCATACCTTTGGTGATTCAAGTGCTTGTTGAGATAGTTCTCCAATGGTGTAAGAGTTCATGACTCCACCACCTCTTCATGCAGTGTTTTTTTTTTCAAATCCCATCCACTCTCTTGGGAGGTGAAAGAGAAGAATCTAAACCTCCCACATTTCAGATTATTTTTAGATTCTCTTGTTTTAAATATCCCCACTGATGGAAGAAGATTCTTACATTTACCATTTCTATTCCCCCCCCCCCATAAAGTTTCATAGATGTGTCAGTTCACCCCTCAGCCTGATCAGTTCTAGGGAAAGTAAACCCATGCTACCCAGTCTCTCCTAATGACAATCTGCGCAACATCCTGATGAATCTCTGCACCCTTTCCCAGTGGAATCACACCATTCCTATATAGTGGCAACCACACATGTGCACTCTATGCCAGGTATGGTCTAACCAATGTCTTATAGAGTATTAATGTGACGTCTCACCCTCTATATTCTAACCTGCAGCGGATTAATACATGTGCCCTGTATGCTTTCTTAAACACTTTCTAGCTTTCTGTATGTTCTACCCTCATTTGAACTTCCAAAGTGGCAGTGTGAACTGTGAGGAGGATGCTATGAGAATGCAGGGTGATTTAGACAGTTTGGGTGAGTGGGCAGATGCATGGCAGATTAAGTTTAATGAGGATAAATGTGAGGTTATCCACATTGGTATCAAAAACAGGAAGGCAGATTACTATCTAAATGGCGTTAAGTTGGGAAAAGGGGAAGTACAACGGGATCAGGGGGTCCTTGTTCATCAGTCCATGAAAGTAAGCATACAGCTACAGCAGGCAGTTAAGAAAGTGAATGGCATGTGGGCCTTTATAACAAGAGGAGTTGAGTATAGGAGCAAAGAGGTCCTTCTGCAGTTGTACAGAGCCCTTATGAGACCACACCTGGAGTATTGTGTGCAGTTTTGTTCATCTAATTTGAGGAAGGACATTATTGCTATTGAGGGAGTGCAGCGTAGGTTTACAAGGTTAATTCCAGGGATGGCGGGACTGTCATATGCTGAAAGAATGGAACGGCTGGGCTTGTACACTCTGGAGTTTAGAAGGATGAGAGGGTATCTTATTGAAACATATTGGGGGAGTCCAGAACCAAGGGCCACAGTTTAAGAATAAGTGGTAAGCCGTTTAGAACGGAGATGAGGAAACACTTTTTCTCACAGAGAGCTGTGAGTCTGAGGAATTATCTGCCTCAGAGGGCGGTGCAGGCCGGTTCTCTGGATACTTTCAAGGGAGAGCTAGATAGGGCTCTTAAAGATAGCGGAGTCAGGGGATATGGGGAGAAGGCAGGATGATTGGGGATGATCAGCCATGATCACATTGAATGGCGGTGCTGGCTCGAAGGGCCTGAATGGCCTACTCCTGCACCTATTATCTATTATCTATTGTCTGAAATGCATGATTTTGCATGGATCTGTCAAATTTAATCTGCCATTGCTTCCGAGATAAGCAACACCTCAATGAACATATGTAACTTATGTAACATCTTTAATACGGTAAAACATCCCAAGATGCAAAAGCCAAAAGTTTAATGAAAGATATAAATTCTAACGAATATCATGAATTTTGAAAAGATTTAGATCCAACCTTGCTAACTGGAGACACCTGGGGTGAAGCAATTACAATTAGGGCTGAATGCTGGAGGAATATGACTCAGATGTAAGAAGGGAGGAAGGCATAGATGTACGGAGGGGAGGTGGATTAAAAAAAAAACAAGGATTGCAATTTTTAATTATAATTTGTGGGTGAGATGGATGTGTTATTAGGAGAATCATTGAGGCAATTTTTTGGATGTTCACAGGTTTATGGAGGATGTAAGATGATGATGCAGTCAGGAGATTAGTGGAATAGTCAATTTGGGAGTTAGATTGGGTGCTCCAACAACAGATGAACTGAAGTTGAGGGCAAAATATGGCAATGTAACTTGAGATGGTCTTTCTCAATGATGGTCAAAGGATATGGTCAGAACCTCATGGAGCAGAGTAACATGACACCTTTAGAGGTGTTGAAGGGTTGGAGGGTTAAGATGTTAAACCAAAGTATGGATGGCACCATTTTGCAGATGAGTAGATGAGATGTGTCCATTTCCCTACCTTATCCCCAGTTCTACAAGCTGTTTTATTTTGTGACTGTGCCTATCTGGGTAAAAGTCAGATGTAGCGTATGGGTAAAGTACAAAATTCTCTCCAACAGTGAAGCTCTGCTTGGCGCAGATTTGCTGGCCAAAGGGCCCGTTTCCGTGCTGTATCTCCAAAGTAAAGTCTAAATTCTTCTTATCGTTTTTGTTGTATTGTATTCAATTTATGGTCATTATCTCATAAGAGACAACAAAATGGATTTTCCTTACAGTCAAGTAACATAAAAATAAATAATAAATAAATAAATAAGAAAAAAATATCCGGTCATAATCTGGTCATAATCATGGTGCCATGTGGGACTTTGTTCACCAGTGGCCTATCCTGATCTTCTTAGATGAAATAGAGCGACTTGGTCATAATCCGATCATAATCATGGTTCCATGTGGGACTTTGTTCACCAGTGGCCTATCCTGATCTTCTTAGATAAAATAGAGCGACTTGCTTCCATTCCAATTCTGTGTGTTTGGAGATGCCTGATGTGGCCAATGTTGGAACATCAGACGCTGTCACAAAGGGAACGGAGAGTATCACCTGCCACACTTCGCCTTTGACGGGGTAGCTGGATGCAACGTTTGGCAGGTGATACTCCTTCTTCCATTCACACAGAGATTTCTTACAGTGAGACGCACTGCCAAAGAGTATCGTGATGTCCTGCGGGTGTGAAACCCGTTAAATAAACATGACCTATATTTTTATGTTTCAAAGTCAGGGTTCAATGTGCGGTCTCATTAACTGTCATTTGTTATTAAACACATGAATGAGTCTGGAAAAATTTATTCCAACTGAAAAAACATTCACCCTGCAGTGCGCAGTGGCTGCGTAGTTTAGATCCATGGTTTCAATTACATATCTAGACGGTTCCATGTGTAAAAGGCATCCATTCGGATCATTATACCAAATTAGATAAAGAAAGCATTTGACAAGCTTGCCTTCCTTTGGATGAGTATTGAGTACAAAGGTTGGGACATCGTGATGCAGCTGTACATGTAGTTGGTGAGACCACACTAGGTGTACTGTGTGCAGTTAAGGTCACGCAGCTATAGGAAGGATGTCACGAAGCTAGAAAGAGTGGAGAACAAATTCATCTGCATGTTATCTGGGGTTGGGGGCATGAGTTGTGGAGTGCGATTGGAATTAATTGGGACTATTTTCTTTGGAGCATATGCGGTTGAGTGGTGACCTTATTGACATAAACGAGATTATAAGAGTGAATGCTCACAGTTTAGTTTAGTTTAGTTTAGAGATAGAGCGCGGAAATAGGCCCTTCAGCACACCGCGTCCGCGTCGACCAGCAATGTTTACATATACACCAAGCCAATTAGACAATAGACATTAGACAATAGACAATAGGTGCAGGAGTAGGCCATTTCGCCCTTCGAGCCAGCACCGCCATTCAATGTGATCATGGCTGATCATCCCCAATCAGTGCCCCATTCCTGCCTTCTCCCCATATCCCCTGACTCCGCTATCTTTAAGAGCCCTATCTAGCTTTCTCTTGAAAGTATCCAGAGAACCGGCCTCCACCGCCCTCTGAGGCAGACAATTCCACAGACTCACAGCTCTCTGTGAGAAAAAGTGTTTCCTCATCTCCGTTCTAAACGGCTTACCACTTATTCTTAAACTGTGGTCCCCTGGTTCTGGACTCCCCCAACATCGGGAACAATTACACCAAAACAATTTATCTACATACTTCTGTCAGGGTAGAGGATTCTAAAATGAGGGGGCACAGACTTATGGTAAGAGGGGAAAGATATAAGAGGGACCTCAGGGGCATTTCTTTGATCAGAGGGTAATCTGAATCTGGAATGAGCTGCCAGAGGAAGCTATGGAAGCAGATACTATTTTTAATAGTAAAAGACATTTGGACAGATAAATGGTTAGGAAGGTTTTAGAGGGAGACAGGCCAAATGCAGGCAAATGGGACTAGACCAGCAAGCTAATGGTCAGCATAGACCCGGTGGGCTGAAGCATCTGTTTCTGTGCTGAATGACTCGGTGACTCGGTGACTCAATGGCACCAATTCAACATGCATGTGCTTTTATATTGAACATTTTTTTAAAGATTTTACCCTTCATTTTTTTCATTTATTTTATATTTCATTCTATTTCTGGGACTGTGATGTTACTGATATAATTAAAAATCTGATGTTCAGTATATTGATTTTAGAAAAAAAAACGCTGCCACTTGCGGCTGTGTTTTTTGGCCATCTTACTCCTCCGCTGTGCAGGTCAAGAGGATTTTTCCCATCGATGAAAAATAAAAGAGCTATTAGTGTTTAAAAAATGTTGAGATACGCTCTCCTGAAGGCCACGCCCCTTCCTGAGAAACTGGAACATATAAGATTGTTAAGGGTTTGGACACGCTAGAGGCAGGAAACATGTTCCCGATGTTGGGGGAGTCCAGAACCAGGGGCCACAGTTTACAAATAAGGAGTAAGCCATTTGGAACGGAGACAAGGAAACACTTTTTCTCACAGAAAGTGGAGAGTCTGTGGAATTCTCTGCCTCAGAGGGTGGTGGAGGCAGGTTCTCTGGATGCTTTCAAGAGAGAGCTAGATAGGGCTCTTAAAAATAGCGGAGTCAGGGGATATGGGGAGAAGGAAAGAATGGGGTACTGATTGGGGATGATCAGCCATGATCACACTGAATGGCGCTGCTGGCTCAAAGGGCCAAATGGCCTACTCCTGCACCTATTGCCTTTTGTTCATTGTCTATTGTCTACTGACTATAAAACCCGGAAGTGTTGAGTGCCTCAGTCAGTCACTGCAAGATGGGGGAGCAAGATGGTCACGTCTCTCAGAATGAGCTGTGAATAACACTGAACACATGTCTACTAAACTGTGAGTGGTTTTACTGACCTGTCAGTGCCTTTATTGTGGTTTAAAGATATACTTTGGAAGTGCTAAAGCTGTGTTGCCTTTGGTTTGGAAATGCTAAAGCTGTGTTGCCTTTGGTTTGGAATTCCTAAAGCTGTGTTGCCTTAGGTTTGGAAATGCTAAAACTGTGTTGCCTTTAGTTTGGAAATGCTAAAGCTGTGTTGCGTTTGGTTTGGAAATGCTAAAGCTGTGTTACCTTTGGTTTGAAATTGCCTAATTAAAGTTGCCTTGCCTAATTAAAGTTGCCTTGCCTAATTAAAGTTGCTTTGCCTAATTAAAGATGCCTTGCCTAATTAAAGTTGCCTTGCCTTCTATATAATTAAACGTCTAATTTGAACCACTTCCTGTTTGCGCTTTATATTGATTTTAGAAAAAAGCTGCCACGTATGGTTGTGATTTTTGGCCATTTTACTCAGAGTTCCCCTCTGCTCATGAGGTGCCGAGGATTTTTCCCATCAATGAAAAATGAAAGAATTATTAATGTTTAAAAAATGTTGAGATTCACTCTCATGTCACTCTCATGCCATGAAGGCCACGCCTCTTCTGGTGGGAGGGACTATAAAACCTGGGAGTGTGGGCGTGGCTCAGTCTCTGCAAGAAGGGGGAGGGAGAGGTCACGACTTTCTGTCTTTAGTGGCCTTGCAACCTGCTTGAAATGGTATGAAACTGCACTTGAATTTGGTGGCCTTGCACCCTGCTTGAAGTGGTAAGAAATTGCACTTGAATTTGGTGGCTTTATACCCTGCTTGAAATGGAATTTCAAGGAATAGCTGTAAGTCAACTGCCAGCCCACCAGCCGTGAGTGACTGAGCCGCCAGCCCAAGAATCCATTCGGCCCACAATGTCCATACTAGCCCTCTAAAAACCAGTCCCTTCAGCCCACAACACCCATACTGACGCTCCAGAACCCCCCCACCACCACCATTACACCATTATTGGAATTGGTGGAGAGGTGGAATATTGCATTGGGGGACCAGCCCTCCCGTGTGATGCTGGGACCCAACGAGTCCCACTTAGTCTAGTAAAACCTAGAAATGAAATGGACAGCATTTACCCTTGTCTGTACTCTTCTGAGTGCTATTCATTTCAGCATATCTCAAGTTTTCTTGAATTCAAAGTGAAATTAATGACATCACCATTTGCCATTTTCTAATTTACTATGAATACACAAAATACATGTTATAACACCAGGATTAGTGCTCAACCAAGAACATCAAGCCCAATGCTAAAGTAGTATCAAAACTGCTTATACAAACTTATAGAAACATAGAAATTAGGTGCAGGAGTAGGCCATTCGGCCCTTCGAGCCTGCACCGCCATTCAATATGATCATGGCTGATCATCCAACTCAGTATCCTGTACCTTCCTTCTCTCCATACCCCCTATAGGACATTAACTAACCCCACATACAATGTTAATCTATCTACATGTAAACAAGCACAGAAAAATTAAAGTTTAAGCAGAGCTGGTCCTTACCCTCAACAAGTTCTCCTTCGACTTCTCCCACTTCCTCCAGATCCAGGACGTAGCTATGGGCATTCGCATGGTGTGTAGGGTACGTCTAATAACCCCTGTTCCAGGCGTACACTGGTCCTACCGCCGAACTCTGCCTCCGCTACATTGACGCTACCTATGCAGAACTCACTGACTTCATCAACTTCACCACGTGTTTCCATCCTGCACTCAAATTCACTTGGACCATCTCCGACATCTCCCTACCATTTCTCGATCTCACCAACTATTGACCAACATCTACTACAAACCTACTAACTCCCATAGCTATCTTCACTACAATTCTTCCCACCCTTCTTCTTGTAACGACTCTATCCCCAACTCAAAATTCCTCTGTCTACTGCATCCGCTGTTCCAGGTGTCAACTTCTCTACATCGGCAAGACCAAGCGCAGGCTTGGCGATCGTTCCGGTGAACACCTCTGCTCAGTCCGTCTAATAGACAATAGACAATAGACAATTGGTGCAGGAGTAGGCCATTCGGTCCTTCGATCCAGCACTGCCATTCACTTTGATCATGGCTGATCATCCCCAATCAGTACCCCGTTCCTGCCTTCTCCCCATAGCCCCTGACTCCGCTATCTAACTCTCTTGAAAGCATCCAGAGAATTGTCCTCCACTGCCTTCTGAGGCAGATAATTCCACAGATTCACATCCCTCTGTGTGAAAAAGTTTGTCCTCATCTCCATTCTAAATGGCTTACCTGTTATTCTTAAACTGTGGCCCCTGGTTCTGGACACCCCCAACATCGGGAACATGTTTCCTGCCTCTAGAGTGTCCAAACGCTTAATAATCTTATATGTTTCAATAAGATACCATCTCATCCTTTTAACTTCCAGTATACAAGCCCAGCCGCTCCATTCTGTCAACATATGACAGTCCCACCATCCCGGCAATTAACCTTGTGAACCTATGCTGCACTCCCTCAATAGCAAGAATGTCCTTCCTCAAATTTGGAGACCAAAACTGCACACAATACTCAAGCTGAACTCCCGGTGGCCCAGCACTTTAACTCTCCCTCCCATTCCCAATCTTACCTTTCTGTCCTGGGCCTCCTCCATTGTCAGAGTGAGGCCCAGTGCAAATTAGAGCAGCACCTCTTATTTTGCTTGGGTAGTTTACACCCCAGGAGTATGAACATTGACTTCCCTAACTTCAGGCAGTCCTTGATCTCTCTCTTCATTCCCCCCTTCCCAGTTCTCCCACTAGTCCCACTGTCTCCGCCCACATTCATTCTTCATCCTACCCCCTCCCCTGACATCAGTCTAAAGCAGGGTCATGACCCGAAACGTCGCCAATTCCTCTCATAGATGCTGCCTCACCCGCTGAGTTTCTCCAGCATTTTGTGTCTACATTTAAAATGAATCATGTAGATGCCAGTATATCATCGGGGTTATCAAGTGGTCACCTCCCTTCTCTGGTGTTTCGTTCAGTTAGGCCTACGACACATCAGGAAGGATCAGCAGTTAGTTCTGGCGTCCCAGAATCACCTCCTCGATACCTATTCTCACCACCTATGCTACCAATATTGACTAAATTAAGGAAACTACAGATGATTAATTCACTCAAACAAATGCTAAACTAGTACTAATTATCTCCTGTGGAACAACAAGCTTTCCACCCAAATTTACCTGCATCTCCCAATCATTGGCTCCCCGTAACTGGCCTAACTCACACCTCTCAGAAATCTTGCCTCCTCTACCTTTCTCTCCCTCATAGACAAAATGAATCGCTACACTCTCCCAATGCCACTTGAAACAACCTGTGCTCTTCTCCTCCTCTCAATTGCTGCACCTATACAGTTCAAGACCTGGTTATGCTACCAAATATACCAACCTAGAGAATGGCTAGTCTTACATCCTGACAAAATTTGCACCATAGAAAGCATGTTATCGGGATGCTTCACTGCATGGTTTGGGAACAGCTCAAACCAAGACTGCATGAAATTGCAGAGAATTGTGGATGCAGCCCAGCCCATCACACAGACCAGCCTCCATTCCATTGACTCCATTTACATATCACGCTGCTTTGACAAGGCCACCAGCATAATCAAGGACAAGTCGCACCCCAGCCATCCTACAGTCCTGAGCTACAATCTACCTCATTGGAGACCCCATGACTATCTTTGATTGGACTTTCTTGGACTTTATGTTGCACTAAACATTATTCATGTTGTTCCCTTTATCATGTATCTGTACACTGTGGATGGCTCGATTGTAATCATGCATTGTCTTTCTGCTGACTGATTAGTACCCAACTAAAGCTTTTCACTGCACATAAACTGGAGTTTTATTGAGCTCGCCCATCTCTGAAGAAGAGTCTTGGCCCAAAACATCACCCATTCCTTCTCTCCAGAGATGTTGCCTGCCCCGCTGAGTCACTCCAGCATTTTGTGTCCATCTTATCTTTCAACTTCTTTGTCATAATACATTTCCAATTAGATCAGCAGATCTCTGCACTGTCTTTGCAATTTGTTGCTCTTGGCAGCTTCAGTGAGACCACACCAGGCACAGTTAGTCACACCAAGGTCATTTCATTTACTTTGATTTCAGTGGACATCCTGATGGTCTCTCATATACTGGAATTTCTCAGCATTGCATTGCTGGCTTCCCGCATATGCAAACATCCATTAACTACCTTTGTGTACCTAAGGGGTTAACAAGGATAGATAGATAGATAGAATCTTTATTTGCCACGCAACCAGGGTTGGTGGTATTTGGGTTCGGTACATGATGGTACACTGCTTTAGTTACATACCACTAATAACACAGATCACCGTAATAAAGTGCATCCATACCACATCACAAATCACAAATCTCACCAACAATACATAGTGCAAAAGAACAAACAAAGACCATAGACAAGACACTGTATACATCAAAAGTCATATTATTGTCTGATTATTGGACGGAATTGAGTGTTCTTATTGCTGAGGGGAAGAAATTGTTTTTAAAGCGGGTGGTTTTAGTAGCAAGTGACCTGAGGCGCCTCCCTGAAGGGAGAGACTGCGAAAGGTGGTTTGCTGGGTGGGAGGGGTCCGAGATGATCTTTTTTGCCCGTTTTGAGGTACGTTGGAGATAAATGGAATGGATTGAGGGGAGGGGGGAGTTGATGATCCTGGAGGCCTTGGAGACAATGCGTTGTATTCTGTGTAGTGAGTGACTATCGGTGTTACCGTACCAGACTGTGATTGAGGAGGTGATGATGCTTTCAATGATTGATTGATAGAAACGGACCAGGAGGTGTTTATGGACTCTGAACTTTTTGAGCTGTCTGAGGAAATATAGGCGTTGTTGACCTTTCTTGATGACGTGGTCTGTGTTGATGTGCCATTTTAGATTATTGGAGATATAGGTGCCCAGAAACTTAAATGAGTTTGTGGAGGTTATGGGGTGAGAGTTGACATGGACCGGGGGTTTGTGGTTTTGATTGCGTCTGAAATCTATGGTAGTTTCTAAGGTTTTTGAAGTATTAAGCTGGAGGTTGTTGTCTGCGCACCATTTGACTGCGCTATCGACTGTTAGATGGTATTGTGATTCGTTGTTGTCTGAGCAAAAGCCAATTATTGTTGTGTCGTCTGCATATTTAAAAATTTTAACTGAGCTGCATTGGGATGTGAGGTTGTTGGTGTAAAGTGAGAAGAGCTGAGGTGACAGAACGCACCCTTGGGGGGCTCCTATGTTGAGAGTCAAAGGGCTGGAGAGTTTTTCACACACCTTGACTCTTTGCTGTCTGTTTGTTAGAAAGTGTAGAATCCAATGGCACATGGCTGGGTGAATGCCCATGTCCAACATTTTATTGTAGAGTTTAATTGGGTATATAGCATTAAAGGCCGAGCTAAAATCTATAAACAGGATGCGTGCATAAGTGTTCGGTGATTCCAGATGATGTAGGGAATAGTGAAGAGCTAAGTTAATAGCATCCTCAACAGACCGGTTGGCACTATATGCAAATTGGAAAGGGTCCATGATGGGGGCAGTGTGAGTTTTCAGATGGGTGAGGACTATGTGCTCAAAGGCCTTCATGGCGACTGATGTTAATGCCACAGGTCTATAGTCGTTCAGGCAGCTCATCTTGGAGGACTTGGGCACAGGGGTGATAATGGATGATTTAAAACACTGCGGGACTGTACATTGGCTGAGGGAGGTGTTAAAGATGGAGGTGAACACAGGGGCCAGCTGAGCTGCACAGTGGTTGAGAGCAGCGGGGCTGAGGTTGTCAGGCCCTGCTGCTTTTCTTTTATTAAGATTTTTGAAGGCTGCCCTAACCACCTCCTCAGATACACTTTCCTTGACAAGAAAGCTGCTCATTGTTTAGGTGGCTGTAAACATCGGAGGATTTTCCTGACAGTGAAAGTTATGTTTACCAAAAATAATACATGTCACCCTCATCCTCAACATGCACAGAGTGAGCCATCCTTGGAAGAAGAGTTAAGGGCCTGTCCCACTTGGACATCATTTTCGCGACATCATTTACACATCACAACGCACGGCGCGCGCATCGCGATGTGTACGTGATGTTAGCATGGTGCGCATTACGCGCGCATGGTGCGTGGTGACGTAGGCAGTGACGCGCGGTCATACGCGGTGCCCTAGGATTTTGAGATGTACAAATGTCGCGCAAATGTCGCCCAAGTGGGACTAGCCCTTTAGTCAGAACTTCTCTGGTTTTTCATACAGTCGCAGCCCTAACATAGCTACTCAGTGTAAATATAGAGCAGCAGAGCACAGGAACAGGCATTTTGGCCCGTGATATCTGTGTCGAACATGTTGTGCACTTGAACTAATGTGTAGGAAGGAAGCAGATGCTGATTTAAACCAAAGATAGACACAAAAAGCTGGAGTAACTCAGCAGGACAGGCAGCATCTCTGAGAGATGGAAAGGGTGACGTTTCAGGCCGAGACCCTTCTTGAGACTGGTTGGGGATACGGGAATCGAGAGATATAGATGATGATGTCGAGAGATAAAGAACAATGAATGAAAGATATGTGATAACGTAATGATGATAAAGGAAACAGGTCACTGTTAGCTGCTTGTTGGGTGGTAATGAGAAGCTGGTGCAACTTGGGGGATGGATAGAGAAAGAGGGAATGCCAGGGTTACTTGAAATTAGAGAAATCAATACTCATACCACTGGGCTGTAAGCTGCCCAAGCAAAATATGATATGCTGTTCCTTGATCCAATCCCTCTGCCTACACATTCTCCATAACCCTCCCTTCTGTGTATATCCACATGTATAAGTATAAGTGTATTATCACTATTATATCTACCCTATTATGATTATTATAGTAGTCCAGCGCGGCCTTAAATGGCCGTGGGACTTACCATCGCCCGCCTGGGTCTTCGACATCGGTAGAGAACTGGTGCAGGGGAGAGAAAAGACTTTGCCTTCCATCACAGTGAGGAGGAGATTCACTGTGATAGGTGTTTGTGTGAATTGAATTGTTTGTATGTTTTGTAGGAATTGCCTTTGTTTGTATGGCTGTAAAAACGGAGTTTCATTTGAGCCTCACTGAGGTTCAAACGACATGGAATAAATATAGTATTGTATTGTATATCACCCCCGGCAGCTCCTTCCTGGCTCCCCACTCATTGTGTAAAAGCCTTGCCCCAAACACAGGCGTAGGTTTGGTGATCATTTTGCTGAAAAAATAAGCGTAGGCTCGGCAATCATTTAGCTGAACATCTCCGCTCAGTCTGCCTTAACCTAACTGATCTCCCGGTTGCTCAGCACTTTAACTCCCCCTCCCATCCCCAATCTGGCCTTTCTGTCCTGGGCCTCCTCCATTGTCAGAGTGAGGCCCAGAGCAAATTGGAGGAACAGCACCTCATATTTTGCTTGGGTAGCTTACACCCCAGCGGTATGAACATTGACTTCTCTAACTTCAAATAGCCCTTACTTTCCCTCTGTCCATCCCCTCCCCTTTCCGAGTTCTCCCACCAGCCTTACTGTCTCTGACTACATTCTATCTCTGTCCCGTCCACTCCCCGGACATCAGTCGGAAGAAGGGTCTCAATCCGAGACGTCACCCATTCCTCCTCTCCAGAGATGCTGCCTGTCCCGCTGAGTTATTCCAGCATTTTGTATCTATCTTCCCCCAAACATCTCCTTTAAATTTTCCTTATTTAATATTTCCACTTTGGGTAAGAGGTTCTGACTGCCTACCCTATCAATGCCTCTTATAATTTTCATGTTCATGTCATAGGAGAAGAATTAGACCATTCGGCCCATTGAGCCTACTCCTCCATTAGAACATGGCTGATCCGTGTTTCCATCTCAACCCCATTCTCCTCCCTTCTCTCCATAACTCGTGACACCCTTACTACTCAAGAATCTATCAATCTCCGTCTTAATAATGTTTTTACAATAATGTCTTGTTTCTTGCACACGTCTTTCTTTTAGAATTTTATGCATAATAGATGCATAATTTATGCATAATGTATTTGTATCTGCCAGTGTGTGTCTACAGGATGTGACTTTGATGTTGCTGCAAGCACGATTTTTCATTGTATCCGTACCTCATCTTCTTGCATGTGACAATAAACATGAAATTGAACTTTCCTTTGTTCATATTCTTCCTAACATTTCTCATTAACCCATCAAACAGTTGAATTCATCCAATTTATTTCCATGGCAATCTTGGATTCCCTCGATCAGAGTGTTATTTTAGTTCTATTCAAATGGATTAAAACACTTATGGAATCGAAGGCCACAGAATGAGCTGTCTTCAGCTGACAGAGTCCATACTGATCAAGCACCCACTTATACTACTGCTACCCACTACCACCCTTACCCTCACCACTCGTCCTCACTCCCAGACTCCATCACATACAACACATAGGGGCAATTTACAATGGCCAATTAACTGACCAACCTGTGGGTCTTTAGGATGTGGGAGGAAACCAATGCACCCGAGGGAAATCCATGCAATCACAGGGAGAAAGTGTAAACTCCACCCCAGGTCAGGATTGAACACAGATCACTGGAGCAGTGAGATAGCATCTCTACCGAATGCATCTTTGTACCTGCCCGTGATTTGGAAGAATGTTGACTTGAGCTAGAAAGAAAGTGCAAGAAGAACTCGGTGAGTCAGGCAGCATCTGTGCAGAGAATGGACAGATGATATTTCATTTTGGCACCCTTCTTCAGACTGATGGGAATATTCTCTGTTCATACCATTGGGTTGTAGGCTACCGAAGTGGAATATGAGATGCTGTTCTTCCAGTTTGTGTGTGGCCTCACTTTGGCAGTGGAGGAGGCCAAGGACGGAAAGGTCAGTATAGGAAAGAGAGGGGAGTTAAATTGGTTTGCAATCAGGAAAGGTTAAAACATTGTTTTACATTAATGGACGATCAATACTGCTAAGGTTAGAGTTAGAGGAACAAGAAAGGGTTGATTCTGATAGTGAGAAGATGACTGTACACTTCCAACCCGGA
Source organism: Leucoraja erinaceus (assembly GCF_028641065.1). Classification (NCBI taxonomy): domain Eukaryota; kingdom Metazoa; phylum Chordata; class Chondrichthyes; order Rajiformes; family Rajidae; genus Leucoraja; species Leucoraja erinaceus. The sequence goes on from NC_073387.1 coordinate 8,333,455, forward strand.
GTGATCCTGTGGTGTCAAATATCCAAAACTTATGCATTTAAAATCCTAACAACCAACCGTTGGAAGATATCAGAGGTGAGTAATAGGTAAACATGAATGACTACCAGTTGGCCTCAGGCATTCTATTTCAGCAATGATAAAATCTCAGGACAATCATTTGGTTAGGAGCCAAAAGACAAGGCACCCAAAGTAATTGTATAACTGTCATTACCACATATTTATTTTGAAAGCCAACACTCGCTCGAGAAACTCGATATACTGCACTCTCCCAGGCTCTGCAGCTAATTTATTTTTTAACAGTAGAGTCTCCCCCTATCTGTGTTTATTGACTGAAACCTTTTCGTACCCACATTATAGTTATAGCTTCATCTGACTCAAAACCCACCATTATTACTTGGCCAATGTTTATGCATTTTTCTGCAAAGTTATCCGCAGTGTGTGTTTTCATTTGGATCGTAGACTTGAGTAGCAGGTGTGGGGATTTGCAGAGGAAGGAAGAATCGGAGATATGTGGAATTTGGGGGAGTTGAAGGTGCTTGGGGAGCTGAGGGGTGTTTAGGGTTATGAGTGATTGGGGGGTGGTGATGAGGGGGAGTTGGGGATGTTGCGAGGTGACGGCTTGAGGGAAGTGAGGGGATTAGGCAGACAAAGGGGTTTGGGAAAGGAGGAGGTTACAAGAGTTGAAGGAGTTTGGGTTTGTAGAGGGGAGACGGTTGGAAGATGGGGCCATTTAGGGAAGTGATGGGTTTCATGAGGTGAGGAGATTTCAGAAGTTGATTGTACTGGAGAAGTGAGTGGGTTAGGGATGGTGACAGGACTTGGATGGTTGTGGAAGTGAGTGTGTTACGGAGGTTCAGGGTGTTGAGGTGGTGAGGATGTATGGGCAGGTGAGGGTTTTGGTGAAGAGGTTTGTGGTGATGACGTTTTTTAAGGAAGATGAGTGAGTCTGAGAGCTGGGATGTTTAGGGTGGTCAGAGGGACGGGAGGAGATGAGGTTGAGGAGTTGAGGGGTTTCAAGTGCAGGGGTGACGTGGTTTGGGAGACGGGGCGGTGTGGGGAGGTGAGGCAGTTTGGGGTAGGGAGGAGTTTTGTGGAATTGAGTGGATTTGGGTGGTGGGACTGAGGCAAGTGATGGATTTGATGAGGTCATTTTGTTCGGAAGGTGTGCAGTTTGGGAGAAATGATAGGATTTTTGGTGGTGAGCGGTTTGAGCAGTTGCGGTGTTTGGGAGGTTGAGACAATGAGATATGGGAGTTTGGAAAGTGAGGTTGTTGTGGACATGAGTGGTTTGGGGAGATTTATTTTTTGCAGAGGCGAAGGGTTTGAAAAGTTGAGAGAATTTGGGAAGGTGAGGTGTTTGCGGAGACGAGTTGCTTGAAGAATTTAGAGTTCCAAGGAGTTGCGGTATGGATGATGGTGAGAATGGGTATCCTGTGAAACAAATGTCAGATAACCTTCCTTAGTTTAGTTAGATTAGTTTATTGTCACTTGTACCAAGGTGCAGTGAAAAGCTATTTTTGGTGCGTGCTATCCAGTCAGCAGAAATGCATGATTACAATCAAGCCGTCCACAGTGTACAGATACTGGATGAAAAGAATAATGTTTAGTGCAAGATGCTGCCTGATGCACTGAGTTTCTCCCGCACTTTGAGTCTTTTTTTTTTGTAAACCAGCATCAGCAGTTCCTTGACTTTATGATAGCACAAGCTGCTTTCTCCAGAAAGCTCTGTTCTCTTCACACCATCTCTGATACACTCAACACCGTCTATCCTTCAAACGAAGACCAGTGGTCCATCTTGGCTTGCTGTGGAACAATATTATTGGTCCCTGTGCTTCTCCTATCTTGCCAAACCAGTAATATACTTTTCCCCCTCAATTTCCTTTTTGTCACCTGCCTGCACTAGAGGTAATTTACAGTGGCCAATAGACCTACTAGAACTCTAAGGTTCAAAGGTTCAAAGAGGTTCAAAGGTTATTTTATTGTTCACATACACCTAGGTGTAGTGAAATGCTTCTTGTCAATGCAGCACATAAAGAAAGAATACAGACATAACATTAATAAAGAAATGTAAACATAAACATATCCCCCCAAAATGGTTCCCATTATGAGGGAAGGCACAATGTCCAGTCCCCATCCCCAGTTCACCCATAGTCGGGCCTATTGAGGCCTCCACGGATGCCCGATGTTCCAGGCCGTTCTCGCCGGGTGATGGTGCTCCGGCGTCGGGAGAATCCTCCCAGCGGCTTGGGACACCTGGAACGGCCGCTTCCGTACTGGAGGCCGCGGCTTCCAAAGCCAACAAGGCCGCGCCGGATGGAGCTCCACAACTGGTGATCTCGCTGAGAGATCCCAGGCTCCCGATGTTAAAGTCAGCGCCGCCGCTCGCGGCTGGCCGCTCCTCAGTCCCGCAGCTCCGGTATGTTTGCGGGAGTTCCAACGCGGCGACCTGGCATGGCATCGCCCGCTCCGCGATAGCGCTCCAGCGCTGTGCCGCCGCAGAAGCCGAGGTTCTGGGCAGTCCCCCGACAGGAAACGCCGCTCCAAGCCCGCTGGTAGGCCGCGAGGATGGGTCGACGGTGCAGCCCGGAGAAAAGCTGCCTCTCCGACCAGGTAGGGACCCTAGAAAAGCAGTTTCCCCCTTCCCCGCCCCTCCTCCCCCCAGGTAAAAAAGGCTAGAACTCCAGAACAAAAAACTCAACTTACTAAAAATAAAAAAAAGAGAAAAAAACGGACAGCTGCAGGCTGGGCAGCCATACCATACAGGACGGCGCCCCCTACCTACCTTACACAGGCAGGTTGAGCTCCTCTTTTGCCCTGAAACCTTAGCTCGCTTTTTCTTACGTCAGATGCTGGTGGACCTCCTGAATGTGTTCAGCATGTGTAGGAAGGAACTGAAAATGCTGGTATTTACCAAAGATAGACACAAAGTGCTGGAGTAACTCATTGGGTCAAGCAAGCATGTCACAAGGTCATAAGTAATAGTAGCAGAATTAGACCATTTGGCCCATCCAGTCTACTCTGCCATTCAATCATGGCTGATCTATTCTGATGATCCATTCTCCTGCCTTCTCCCCATAACCCCTGGCACCCGTACTAATCAAGAATCTATCTATCTCTGCTTTAAAAATATCGCTTGACTTGGCCTCCACAGCCTTCTGTGGCAAAGAATTCCACAGATTCACCACCCTCTGACTAAATAAAGTTCTCCTCATCTCCTTCTTAAAAAAGAACGTCCTTTAGTCCTAGACTCTCCCACTAGTGGAAACATCCTCTCCACATCCACTCTATCCAAACCTTTCACTATTCAATATGTTTAAATGAGGTCCTGGCTCATTCTTCTAAACTCCAGCGAGTGCAGTCGCATTGCTGTCAAATGCTCATCATAACTTAAACACTCATTCTTGAGAAAATTCTTGTAAAAAGCATGAATCAAATGCCAGTCATTTTTTAATGCAGTGTTCCTCTCTAAATTGGCAGCTGTGCAGGGGGAGAGAGGTCTACAAACAGCCAGGAACTGTTAGAGCTGGGCTTCACCTAACAGTCACACAAAGAACACGTTATAAGTCCAGCATGAAAATTGGAATGCAAATGTTGAGAGAATGGCCTCAAAGTGATTTATCATGTGTCTTAAAGAAATTCCAGACTCTGCCGAAGGTAGACACAAAATGCTAGAGTAACTCAGCGGGACAGGCAGCATCTCTGGAGAGAAGTAATGGGTGACATTTCGGGTCGACCCAAAATGTCACCCATTCCTTCTCTCTAGATATGCTGCCTGTCCCGCTGAGTTACTCCAGTTTTTTAAGTCTAGTTCAGAGACATTGATTCTGAAAAGAGCCAGACTCTGTCATCTAGCAGTAACAGAGACTCGTTTATTTTCTTTCCAATGGTATGTTCCACAGGCCTGGATTTTGTAATTCTTAGATTTCTTTGTTTCTACAACGGCCCTCGGTTCACAACTTCTGCAAGAAAAAGAACATATTCATCCTCTCCAACAGCCACAAAATCCATAATCCAATCACTAAATGACCTTTTTACCAGTTTAACCACCTGGCAAACCTAACCTCATGCTATCAGAGATATTCCCTTTGTCCAATTCATGCTTCACCCATTGTCCAAGCATTTATTATTGGCTGACCAGCTGAGTGTTTTCAGCATTTTGTATTTTTATTTTAGATTTCCAGCAGTTTGATTTTGATTTCCAAAAACCCAGAATATTGTTTTTTTCAAACTTCTTTTATTGGAAATTATTTTGATGGAATTCTATGTAGATTTATATAATACACCACACATCCTGGTCAAGTCATTTGCAAAGTGAATTACATTTGACAAACTACATTCAAAGTGTTGCAGTGTTGGGAACGCAAACTAAGTAAATTTCACCCAAAGAGATCACACAAACAACAGTAAGATAACAACCCAATTTTCACACCTTACCCTCCATATCTCTTGATTCCCTCTCACCTGACTCTCAGTCTCAAGAAGGGTCTCAACCCGAGACATCATCCATTCCTTCTATCCAGAGATGCTGCCTGTCCCACTGAGTTTCTCCAGCAATCTGTGTCTGTCTAAACCCCATCATCTGTTAGGGTACTGTTAGATAATGGGTATGAGCAATGACCACGCCACCAGTGATAATTTCCCAGATTTTCACTGATTTATTGCAATGGAAGGGCTTCCTGAAAAGGCAAGTAAAGCCTCAGATGTTTTACTCAGACTTCCACACCACCAGGGGCGGAAAACCCGGGGGGACCAGAGGGGACACGTCCCCCTCATGTTTTGAAAGGTGGGGGACCCCCCCTCCCAAGTTTTTGTCATCCGGATTTTAAAATCTCAGCTTACCGCGAGACAGTGGAGATGGGACTGCTGATCGAGGGCGCCGATTGGACGAAAAAGACGTCAGTCAGCAGGCAATGGGGGCCGGACATAATTATTCAGCGCGATGATTGGAGGAGGGAGGAGATGGGAGGGGGGGTAGGACTGAGGAGAGAGCGCAGTGATTGGAGGAGGGAGACGTGGCACAGACCTGCGCCTCATCCGCAGCCAGGATCGATCCCGACCGAGTCTCCGGCGCTGTCCCGTTCCCACCCGAGTGCCCCCCCCCCCCCCCCCCCCCATGGGTGGCCAGAGACGTCGGGAGTCAGACGCGAGCTGTACCCCCAGGCCAACAGCCAGTGCAGAGAAGCAGCGCTAAACCCAGCTCAACTGTGCCTGTCCCGCCAGATTAACCCTGCCTGGGCTTGTGGGAAATATGGCCAGCGCGGAGAAGCAGCGCTGGTGTCCCATCAGTCCAGTCAGTGCTTGTAGGTTAACCCGGCGAGACAGGCAGAGTTGAGCTGCATTTAGCACTGTATTGAGCCACCGCAGCCTCGCTCATGTCTGTGTGAGTGTGCGCATGCGCGCGCGGCTGCCGAAAATTTGTTTCCCCACTGTCCTCCAGTCCCCTCCATATTTTGATAGCAAGTTCCGTGCCTGCACACCACTGACTGAAAATAATGGAAGTAAGCATGCAGGTACAGCAGGCAGTGAAGAAAGCGAATGGCATGTTTGCCTTCATAACAAGAGTAGTTGAGTATAGGAGCAAGGAGGTCCTTCTGCAATTGAATAGGCCCCAAGTGAGACCACACCTGGAGTATTGTGTGCAGTTTTGTTCCCCTAATTTGAGGAAGGGCATTCTTGCTATTGAGGCAGTACAGCGTAGGTTCACCAGGTTAATTCCCGGGATGGTGGGACTATGAAATCCTGAGAGAATGGAGCGGCTGGGCTTGTATGCTCTGGAGTTTAGAAGGATGAGAGGATATCTTATTGAAACACATAAGATAATCCGGTGGGCGGCGCGACTCTGGTCAGCAGCGGCCTCTGCAGTCTGTCCGCGTTTTATTATTTTCTGTCTGTGTTTAAATGTAGTTTTTGTTTATTTTTTGTTGGGGTGTGTGTGTGGGGGGGTGGGGGTGGGGTGGGAGGGGGGGGGGGGGGGGAAACTTTTTTTTAAATCTCTCTCTGCACTGGAAACCCGACCTTTTCTCGTCGGGTTTCCGTTGTCGTTGGGGCCGCAACGAGGAGCGGCCTCCAACAGGAAGAAGCCGGGGACTCTGGTGCTACGACTCACCTCACCGTCGCGGGGCTGGCCGAGTCCGGAGCGGGTGGAGCGGTGGAGGAGCGCTGCTTCTGCTGCTGCTGCTGCTACCGGAGAGTCGGAGGCTCCAACGGCAGGTCTGTGGACGGCGGCACCGGGAGCCCGCGGCTCCCTGGAGGGAGACCGCTTTTCAGGGCTCTCGCAACGGCGACTTCCCCCGCCCGAGTTGCGGGGTTGAAGAGCTCCTGGAGCGGGGCCTAACATCACTGCCCCACGCGGCTTGGAATGGCCGCGGGACTCTGTGAGCGCACGCCGGGGGCTCTAACAGCAAGACCCGGTGTGCGACCTCGCACCACCCGGCGTGGCTTTAATGGCCGCGGGACAATCGCCATCGCCAGCCGGGGGCTTTGACTTTGACTCTGACATCGGGGGGGGGGGGGGGGGGGGAGAGTGCAGTGGAGAGATAAGTTTATTAGGCCTTCCATCACAGCGATGTGATGGATGTTTATGTAAATTATGTTGTGTCTTGGGTCTATGTGTTTGTAATGTATGGCTGCAGAAACGGCATTTCGTTTGGACCTCAAGGGGTCCAAATGACAATTAAATGTATCTTGTCTTGATCTTGTAAGATTATTAAGGGATTGGACAAGCTAGAGGCAGGAAACATGTTCCCGATGTTGGGGGAATTCCAGAATCAGGGGCCGCATTTTAAGAATAAGGGGTAAGCCATTTAGAACAATGATGAGGAAACAATTTTTCTCACAGAGAGTGGTGAGTCTGTGGAATTCTCTGCCTCAGAGGGCGGTGGAGCCAGTTTTCTGGATACTTTCAAGAGAGAGCTAGATAGAGGGGTCAGGGGATATGGAGAGAAGGCAGGAATGGGGTACTGATTGGGGATGATCAGCCATGATCACATTGAATGGCGGTGCTGGTCCGAAGGGCCGAATGGCCTACTCCTGCACCTATTGTCTACTGTCTATTGACTCTGTAGCACACTCATGGTACTCCACTGGAAGAGTTTTATGCTTCATGTTACGGAGTGTCACAGGGACAACAGCTCCAAACACCCAGAGGCAATTACGTTGATGCATTATATCAAGGCCTATTATTATGCAAGTTGTTGTTTAGTTTCTGTTTGCCTTTTATTATGACGCATTATGACCCGTGATGATGACCAGATCATTAATTATAGATAAATAAATATCTGTAAAATGAAAGAAATTGAGGGTTGCTAGGAAGAGACAGAGAAGAGTTCTTGAAGCCAGCATTAATCAAGCTGATTATATTAGATAATGGGATAGGCTTGACAGGCCAAGTGACCTACTCCTGCTCCTAATTTTTTTGTTTATTCTTTCTAATCTAACATTAATGCAGGAAATGTTGGGCCCAACAGGGCAGAAAGTAGCTATGGAGAAGATAATCAACACCCTGCTTATCTAGTTCAATGCTTTTCCACACAGTTATAAGGCATGGAAGCAGGCACTCCAGCCCAGTGATGCTGTGCTGACCATCAGTTACACAATTACATGAATCCTACGGACATCTAATTTCTTTCTCACCATGTTCCCATCTTCTTCCCTCTGATTCCACCACTCACCTGTGCCAGGGGCAATGTAAGGGCCAGGGCCAATTAACCTCTCAGCCTGCATGTCTGTGGAATGTCAGAGGAACCTGGAGTACATGATGAAACAAGCTGGAGTAACTCAGCAGGACAAGCAGCATCTCTGGAGAGAAGGAATGGGTGACGTTTCGGGTCAAGACCCTTCTTCAGACTCGACCCCAAACGTCACCTATTCATTCTTTCCAGAGATGCTGCCTGTCCCACTGAGATACTACAGCGTTTTGTGTCTACGGTTTAAACCAGCATCTGCTGTCCCTTCCTATACATGAGGAAACATGCAGTCGCTGAGAGAATGTGCAAACTTCACTCAGCGAGCATCACACGTCAAGACTGAATCCCACCAAGAGAGTTTAAAATAAAAAAATATACTTATATAATTCTCAGTTGGTTAAAGGAATGAATTGCAATTAAATTTATGATTAAAATGCAGAGAAGCTTTGCCATAACCCCGAATAAGCTTTTCATTTTCCCTCGTTACACGTGACAATAAACTAAAATAAGACTAAAACTAAAACTATTATAATCCAAGCTGATGCCAATAGTCCAACAGGAAGTGACAAATGCTTCCAAGATGCAATGGTTCCTTCGGATTTGATCCTGAAGCCTGTTGGAATATCTCACACTTTCAGATAAATTGGTTAATCTCCCCGTTATGTGTCAAATCTTATGGAAATCATCACAATTTCTCCAGTTTCTCCCATATTCCTGACAGGCCGCGCACAACAGAAACCGTTGATGATTCACGTGGGCAGCGGCTACCGACAAACTGTGCACTGAGTCTGCCACACCCCGGCAGCAAGCCTGGCTCCACGCCGCGGAACCGGGAACCTGCCTGGAGTGGGAAACCGCTGAGCCCAGCTCCTGCTCGTCCCTGACAACCGGGAACCAGAGAGGCAAGTGGAAGGAGTCGGCGAAGGCAGCAGATATAGAACCTGGGGTCTTACCTTCATGAGGGCATCTGAGGGAGGTGCCCCTGTGGATATCCATCCATCCATCCATCCATCCATCCATCCATCCATCCATCCATCCATATATCCATCCATCCATCCAACCATCCATCCATCCATCCATCTTATTACTAAAACTCATCTTGACCACTTCCTGCATTGTAATTAAATTTGCGCAAAAATGATACCCTATATTGCTAGTTTTTTTTCGCCACCTTACTCACCGTTCTCCGCTGCTCCAAGCCACCGAGGTTTTTTTTCCGATCGGTGAAAGATTACAAAAGTTATGAAGGTTTAAAAAATCATGATATCAGCAGATTGGTCCCTCTCGCCTATCAGTCACCATGATGGTTACGCCCCTTCCAGCACCCAGTGTCCGGCGGGGAGAAAAAAGCTGAAGCGCACTGCGAGCGAGGGTCTGTGCTCTGTGAGCGAGGGCGGCAACCACCATGACGACCCGGGTGCCGATGTGTGCAGCCAGGGATGTGAACCGGTGAGTGAGTCTGGATTCGGTGAGCACAGTTGTTGCTGGGGCCGGGAGCCATTGAGCTTACACACTCCCCCACTCCCCCCGCACACCACCCCCCCCCTCCCCCCACCACCACCCACCCCCCTCCCCCCCCCACACATCCCCCCCCCCCTCCACATCCCCCCTACATCCCCCCCCCTACACAGTCCCCCCCCCCCCCTCCCCCACACCTCACACCTCCAAACAACCCCCCTCTCCCACAGCCCCCCCCACACACACACCCCTCCCCCACATCCCATTCCTCCAAACACCCCCCTCCCCCCCACCCTCCTCACACACACCCCCTACCCCCCCCACATCCCACTCCTCCAAACCCCCCCCTCCCCCAAACCCTCCCCACACCCCCCCCCCCCCCCCCCACACACACCCTCGTTCCCTATTGCGTTGGGGAATGGGTGCATTGGGGGACCAGGCCTCCCGTATGACTGGGACCCAACGCGTCCCACTTAATCCAGTAAAGGGTAATGGTGGCCGGGCGAGGAGAGGGACAACGGTTCGCTGGACGTTCCGGGCGTAGGCGATGGCAGCTATGGGCTATTATGGCTAGCTGTAGCTGGGACTTTTACAATGCTGCCATAACCTGGAGACTCTTGCATATGGACTCATTGGGCTGAATCCATACATTCTGTACTTAATCGGGAATGATACATATATATGGCAATATCCTTACTGATCTGTATACAAAAAATGAATTTTGCTGTACCTTGCTATACGTGATAATAAAGAACCAGTGAAAGGTGATAAACATTTTGTGTGAAAGAATACTAAGTACATGTAATAATAAAATACAATTTAAGAGCAGCTATAATAAGATCATCTCAATTAAACTTGGGTTAATATCCAATGTCAATTCCGGATTAAGTATTGCGATCATGAGTTTAATAACAATTAAGTCTCTTAACCACTTCATTACTAATCTCCTGCTCCAACCTTTTCAAGTTTTGATGACTTCAAATTGGTTTGAAACATAAACACTTAAAAAAATATATTCACAGGTGCTTCCTAGTCTGTTGCATCTGTTGAGTCTTTCAAGTGTTCTTTTATTTTAGATTTTCCACACCAACAGTATTTTGCTGCAGTATAGCATTATCAGAGGGCAGCTGTTTAAGACTTAGGTCAGACTGCATTCGGACGGGGTATTGTGTGCAATTCTGGTTGCTCTTTTACAGGAAGGATGTTGCAGCTTTAGAGAGGGTGCAGAAGAAGTTAACCAGAATTCTGCCTGGATTAGACAATATTAGCTCTACGGAGGGTTTGGCCAAACTTGGATTGTTTTCTCTTGTGCGTCAGTGACTGAGGGGAGACCTAATAGATGTGTATGTGATTAAGAGAGGTACAGATAGGGTGGATCAGAAATGTCAAAGACTAAAGGGCAATGTTTTAAGGTAGGAGGGGCAAAGTTAAAAGAGGAATGTAATGGCCAGTTTTTTATAATTGAGTGGTGGGTGCCTGAAACTCGCTGCCAGGTGTGGTGGTGGATATGATAGTGGCATTTTAGAGGCTTTCAGATACGAACATGGACATGTAGGGAATCAAGGGATATGCGTCACATGCATGCTTAGAACATTAGTTTAATCTGGCTTCATGTTCAGCCATTTCTGGGCCATTCCTGTGCTGTGCTATTCTATATTCTATGTATATTGTTTTCATCTTTCACTTAAAATTTTCATGAACTGTCTCTACTTCAAAGATAAAGTCCAGAAAGTTAGTACAGGTGTGAGAGGTTATGGGGAGAAGGCAGGAGAATGGGGTTAGGAGGGGGAGATAGATCAGCCATGATTGAATGGCGGAATAGACCTGATGGGCCGAATGGCCTAATTCTACTCCTATCACATGACCTTATGACTTTAATTCACTGACTTAAATCATGGTGGAGTTGCAAACACAACTTGGATGTATCAAGAACTAGGATTGTTAAGAGCAGATAATATTAGATCTGGATACCCAGCTAGATAGACATAGAATGGTGGGGTAACTCAACGGGACAAGCAGCATCTATGGAGAGAATGAATGGGTAACACTTTGGGTATCTGCAATTCCCTCCTATCCAGCTAGATCGGTCTTTCTTAGCCTGAACTTATTGATGGATTGAGTGGTCTCTGACTCTGCCTTGATACCAATGAATTTAGGGGGAATTTTGTCATAAAACGCTATTTTATGACTAAACGTTCTTTAATCTTCGGTAATTGAACTGGTGCATCTAAGCCAAGATGTAATGCTTACACATCGAAGAAGAATCTAAGGGAATAAAAAGTGAATGAGAGTAACAGGTTTATGTGGAACAGGTTTGTGTGGAGTATAATGATGACTGTGTAGACAAAGGTACTGCAGATGCTGGTTTAAACTCAAGATAGACAAAAAAAACTGGAGTAACTCTGGGTCAAGAACATCTCTGGAGAAAAGGAACAGGTGATGTTTTGGGCCGAATCCCATCTTCAGACTCCAAACGTCATCTATAAAGCCGACAGACATACTTCAGCCAAATGGCTTGCTTCTGTGTGATTGGGTGATAGTTACAGAGGAGTAAGTTGCTTTTGTCTTGTTCTGTCGATGGAAAAAACCCTGTTCCAGGGATGTTGAGATTTATTCCTGCAGGTGGCGCTGCTGCAAGGCTGGAATGTGTCTTACGACACCAGTTCCAAAAATGTCTGCTGAAGTAGATGCAGCGGATCTATCCAGGTTTCAAAGCCAATAATCTGTTATTCAGAAATATATTTTCCTTTCATCTTATTGCAAGATCTGTAAAATTGTATATTCTACACAGTTGGCCGCTCAAAGTTTCCCCATGCTGTTTATATTTTAATTAGCAGCTGATACTTCTCCCAATTTATGCATCCCGAAAAATTGTATTAAGTACTACAGTCAGCACTCAAAAAGTAAACCATGGGGTAGGTGATCCCAAGAAAACATAACCCCCCTATCTCCCCAACCCTACATTAGCATGGGCGCACACAAGCACATACATGCACATGCGCACACACATATACACACATATCGCACACACACACACACACACGCTATCGCACACACACATTATTGCACTTACACACATATACTTATGCACACGCACCCACACAAACACACAAGAAATGTATAGTTTTTATAGTTCTAGTTTAGTTTATTGTCATGTGTACTGAGGTACAGTGAAAAGCTTTTTGTTGTGTGCTATCCAGTCAAAGAAAAGCCAATGCATAAATACAATCAAACTGTTTACAGTGTACAGATAAAGGATAAATGGTACACCATTTAGTACAAGATGAAGTCTGGTTCAAGGTAGTTTGACGACTTCCTATGAGGTCTGGACCTCACTCCAGCTGATGAGAGGACCATTCAGTTGCCTGATAACCACTGGGAAGAAACTGTCCCTGTATCTGGAGGTGTGCATTTTCACACTACTCGATCTCTTGCCTGATGGGAGAGGGGAGACGAGGGAGTGACTGGGGTGAGAATTGTCCTTAATTATACTGGTGGCCTTGCCAAGGCACCGTCTAGTTGGTCAATGTAAGGAAGGTTGGTTTGTGTGATGGTCTGGGCTATATTCATAACCTTCAGCAATGTATTGCGGTCTTGCATGGAGCTGTTCCCAATGTGCCGCATATCATCATATCAGGCAGAAGGCTCAGTGATCTGCAAGTAGAAAAGTGAAAGATTTGAACTGGGCCTATTAATCCTGGGCATTTCCAAAGACAGCAAAAAGAGTGAATGGGGAATGGTTTGGACATTTTGCAACAGAGAAATATCTCGGAGACTATTGAGAATAATTGTAGGGAATTATAACGGGGTACATATAATTAAGTTGAGAGAGATGGAGTATAATGGCTTCCACAACAAAATGGCGGGAGAATGTTATTATCTTACTCAACAAAGTGAGTTCCTAACCAAGCATTCACCTAATGCATGGGTCTACATACTGTTTCAGGGTATCCCTAACAAATTCTAACCAGTTCATATGTGGAAAGCTAAAGCCCTCTATGACAACCTTGTTGCTTTTGAATTCTCCATAAACGGTCTACATATCTCTTTCCTCTATCTCCTGTTGGCTGTTGGGGAACTTATAGTACAATCCCACCACCGTGACGGCACCTTTCTTATTTTGAGCTCCACCCATGTCTCCTCAGCAGATGAACCCTCTAGTATTGAATCTCTGAGTGTCGCCATTACATTCTACCTGATTAGTCAAGCAACTTGCTGCAGGGTGATAAGGTCAATGCCATAGACGTTGTCAAGTCAAGTCAAGTCAAGTTTATTTGCCACATACACATACGAGATGTGCAGTGAAATGAAAGTGGCAATGCTCGCGGACTTTTGTGCAAAAGACAAACAACAAAACAACCAAACAATTTATAAACACAATCATAACACACATATTCTTTTACATAATAAATAATGGAAGGAAAAACGTTCTGTAGAGTTAGTCCCTGGTGAGATAGGCATTTACAGTCCGAATTGCCTCTGGGAAGAAACTCCTTCTCAACCTCTCCATTCTCACCGCATGGCAACGGAGGCGTTTGCCTGACCGTAGCAGCTGGAACAGTCCGTTGCAGGGGTGGAAGGGGTCTCTCATGATTTTGTTTGCTCTGGAGTTGCACCTCCTGTTGTATAGTTCCTGCAGGGGGGTGAGTGAAGTTCCCATAGTGCGTTCGGCCGAACGCACTACTCTCTGCAGAGCCTTCTTGTCCTTGGCAGAGCAATTTCCAAACCAGATGGTAATGTTCCCGGACAAGATGCTTTCCACCGCCGCTGCATAGAAGCACTGGAGGATCCTCGGAGACACTCTGAATTTCCTCAATTGCCTGAGGTGGTAAAGGCGCTGCCTTGCCTTACTCACGAGTGCTGAGGCGTGTGATGCCCATGTCATATCCTCAGAGATGTGGACTCCCAGATATTTCAAACAGTTCACCCTATCCACAGGATCCCCATCATGAAGTCCATGTCTACATGGACTTCAGCAAGGTTCAGCATGGTAAGCTGCTCTGAAAGGTCAGATCACATGGAATCCAGGGAGAGCTAGCTAACTGAACACAGAACTGGCTTCAGGAAAGGAAGCAGAAGGTGGTGGTGGAAAGGTGTTTTTGGACTGGACGGCTGGGATGAGTGGTGTGCCTCAGGGATCAGTGCTGGACGCATTGCTGTTTGTGGTTTATATCAATGATTTGGAGGAGAATTTTCAAGTCATAATTAGTAAGTTTGCAGATGACACAAAACTAGGTGGTATCGTAGATAGTGAAGATGGGTATCAAATATTACAGCAGGTTCATGATCAGATGGGTACCTGGGCTGAGCAATGGCTAATGGAGTTTTATGTAAATAAGTGTGAGTTGTTGCATTTCGGGAAGTCAAACCAAGGCACGACCTTCACAGTGAATGGTACGGTCCAGTTGAGCAGTGTAGAACAGAGGGAAGTAGGAGTACAGGTATATAGTCCCAGAAAGAGGCATCACAGATAGATAGGGCAGTCAAGAAAGCTATATGATACAGTGGCCTTCATCAGTCAGGATATTGAAATTAGACGTTGGGGCATAATGTTACAGTTGTACAAGATGCTGGTGAGGCCATATTTGGATTATTCTGTTCAGTTTTGCTATAGGAAGGACGCATTAAGGTGAAAAGTGTGCAAGGAAGATCTACAAAGATGTTGCCAGGACTTGACGGGCTGAGTTATAGGGAGAGGTTGGGCAGTGTAGGACTTCATCATTGGAGTGCAGGAGGCAGATGGGTGATCTTATATGTGTATAAATCATGAGGGGAATAGATAGGGTGAGTCTACAGCCATTTATCCAGTGAAGGGGAATCAAAGGTTTAATGTGAGAGGAGCAAGATTTAATAGGAACCCGAGGGCAACATTTTCCCTACGAAGGTGGTAGGTATATGGAAAGAGCTGCCAGAGGAGGAATTTGAGCCTGGTAATATAACAGCATTTAAAAGACATTTGGACAGGTACATGCAAAGGAAAGGTTTAGAGGGATACAGGCCAAACACAGGCAAATGGGATGATGAGATGGGCCATCTCGGCCAGTGTGGGTCGGTTGAGCCAAAGGGGTTGTCTCCATGCTAAATGACTCTATGACACTATGAACTCCTTCACCTATTTTACCTCCCTCTCTATCACGTTTGAAACATCAAAATTCTGGAATGTTGAGCTGGCAGTTGTGTGCCTCTCTCAACCAACCCCACTCTCTTCCTCCATACCCCATTCTTCCCCACTTTTCCAACATGTTTATCTTCTTTTCTCTTCTTCCTCTCCGCTTTCTTCCCAGTTGGCACTGAATCCAGGCATTTCATGACAACCCAATTCTGGTGCATCATGTCTGGCAAGCTGCGATCCATCTCAGATATATTACAACAATGCCTCCATTAAGGGGCCATGCTAAATGATTCTGAGACAAAAAAAAAAGCAGTTGACATGTTATCTGTGTTTGTCATCACCTTTGTAGAGGAGACATTGAGAACAGTGCGCTGTAAATCTATAGCCAAGAAAGCAAAATGACCTTCACAAACTGACAATATGATTGATTACTCCTCAACACCTATCATTTAGAAAAAATAAACTGCTCATGTAAAACTGTGAAAAAAAAATCCACACATTCCCTTTTGAAATTCAAATTCACTTGGTTCAAGGAAAAGTCCCCTTTGAAACGGATTGTCTCTCTCTTTTGTAAACATGAGGGTATTGCAAATGTCCTTGAACTTGCAATCGCAGAGCTAGAGGACAAAGTGAAAAAGCTCCTGTTAGGGTGAGACCCGGACAGAATCAAAATAAAAAGAAACAGATCCTCGGTCAAAGGAATAATTACTATTGGAAGAGCATTTGTGGTTGAAGTTATAAAAAAGCAGAGACAAAAATTATATGTCTACCTCGCTGTGCCCCGAAGCATTTTGCAGCCAATTTGGCACTAAAGTGTAATCTCTGTTGTACTATAAAGAAACGTAGAGTTAAATTAGCAGTATGATTTCACAATCAGCTAAGTGTAAGGTAATTGAAGAAAAATACATTGGTGCTGTACTTGATGACGTGTGCCCTGGTTGCAGCAAATTATTAGTCAATGTATATCATCTGGTCACTTCTGGATCATTTGAATTATGCTGAGGGATTGAATCCTGTGATTTTGTGCCTGCAATCAAAGGATTTGACTGTTTACTTTCAGAAACAAAGAACTGCAGCTGACCCTCTGAGTTACTCCAGGACTTTGTGTCCTTTTGTGCAAACCAGCATCTGTAGTTAGACACGAAATGCTGGAGTAACTCAGCGGGACAGGCAGCATCTCTGGATAGAAAGAATGGGTGACGTTTTGGGTCGAGGATCCACCTGAACAAGGGTGTCCATCTTCGATGTAAACCAGCAGCTGCAGTTCCTTGTTTCTACATTTTGACTGCAAGATCTCCTCAAGGTACATTGGAGAAGTAGGTCTCCTCTCTATGCCGGACGCTCCATGAGACCCCAACTCACTGTTACCTGCCACACTTTGTCCTGCCTTTCCTCTCTCCCTTCTTTCTAGTTTCAAACCTGGAAAACAGAATGTGATTAATTACTCCATCGATTGTTCTCACATTTTTATAAATTTCAATAAGGTTACTTTACTCCAGGGCAAACAATCACTCCATATAAATCAGGCCCTCCATCCGGGCAATATTTGTGCGAATTGTTTTGTTCCTCTCTAGATTATTAGATGAGAGTCATCCCAGGAATGAGTGGGTTAACATACGGTGAGCGTTTGACGGCACTGGGCCTCTAGTCACTGCAGTTTAGAAGGATGAGGGGGTACCACATTGAAACTTACCGAATAATGAAAGGCCAGGATAGAGTGGGTGGAGAGGATGTTTCCACTAGTGGGAGAGTCTAGGACCAGAGGTCATAGCCTCGGAATTAAAGGACGTCCCTTTAGGAAGGAGATGAGAGGAAATTTCTTTAGTCAAAGGGTGGTGAACCTGTTGAATTCATTGCCGCAGAAGGCTGTGGCGGAGAAGTCAATGGCAATTTCTACGGCAGAGATAGATAGGTTAAGAGGGAATGATAGATCAGCCTTGATTGAATAGCGGAGTGGTCCAATTCTTGATTGGCTGAATGGTCCAATTCTGCTCCTATCCCTTATGAACTTATTATTCTCCTCATTTTTTGGCATCTTCCTAGTGTTTTCACATCCTATGTGTAATTATAGAGACAGGAAATATGGATGGTAAGTCAAGCTTTGTAAACGTTCTTTGACAGCACTTCTCTTTTCTCAGATTTCTACTGATAAAAAAGACAAGATCAGCACTTTTGTGGAAAAGGAAAAATTATCTGCCAAGTCAACTATTGAACATTTTAATGTCTTCATCATTGCACAGCGCAAGACCCTGAAGTTTCCTAGCTCTTCAGGAAATGATAAGGGCCCTGGGATGTGTTGTACAGCAGAGGGATCTAGGAGTACAGGTACATCCTTCCATGAAAGTGGTGTCAAGGGAAGATTGACTGGGTCATTGCCTTCATCAGTCAAGGTAATGAGCATAGATGTTGGTCTGTTATGTTACAGTTATAAAAGATGGTCATGCCGAACTTCTACCAACACATCACGTGTGCCACCAGGGGGGAGAGAACTTTGGACCACTGCTACACACCGTTCAGGAAAGGCTACAAGGCCGTTTCACTCCCTCCCCTAGGAAAATCTGACCACGCTGCTATTTTCCTGTTGCCGGAGTATAAACAGAGGATAGTTCGGGAAGCGGTAGAGACGAGGGACGTAAAGCGGTGGTTCGACCAGTCAGAGGCCATGCTGCAAGATGCACTGAGTGATGTCGACTGGAATATGTTCGAAGCAAGTTCCAGTGACGTCAGTGAGTTCGCGGAAGCAGTCATGGACTTCATCGCAACAATAACCGACAACATCGTCCCCACGGTAAGGGTAAGCACCTTCCCGAACCAAAAACCCTGGGTAGACAGATCTGTTCGTGTGGCCTTGAATGCTCGTACCGCTGCCTACAACTCGGGCTTGGCATCAGGAAACATGGACGTCTACAAGGCAGAGTCCTACCGAATGCGAAGGGCGGTGAAGGACGCAAAGAGAAGGGACAGGGACAAGATGGAGTTACAGATGGAGCAGCAGGACACCAGAAGCCTGTGGCAGGGGCTACGGATTGTAACCAACTACCGAAGCACTGCTCCCTCATCCGCATGTGCCGGCACCTCCCTAGCTGACGACCTGAACTCCTTCTACGCTCGTTTCGAGAGGGGCAACACCACTCCAGGTCTGCCGACTATCGACAATACCGACAGCGGGCTGGCTACCGAAGCTGAAGGGAGGAATGTGCACACATTCTCGCTGTCCGAGCACGACGTGAGGAGGGCACTGACACGGGTGAACACAAGAAAAGCTGCAGGCCCCGATGGCATCTCGGGGCGAGTACTCAAGTCCTGTGCTACGCAGCTAGCTCCAGTGCTCACTACATTATTCAACCTCTCCCTGGACAAGTCCGTGGTCCCTGCCTGCTTCAAAAAATCCATCATTGTACCGGTACCAAAAAATGCCTCCCCAGCCTGCCTGAATGACTACCGTCCGGTGGCCCTTACCTCGGTAGTCATGAAATGCTTTGAGAGGCTGGTGAAGAATCACATCTGCGCCTTCCTCCCTCGGAACATGGACCCGTTGCAGTTTGCATACCGTCCGAACAGGTCCACGGACGATGCGGTCTCCCAGGTCTTGCATGCCGCTCTCTCCCATCTGGACAGCCAGAAGGGGGGCTACGTGAGGATGCTGTTCATAGACTACAGTTCAGCCTTCAACACGATAGTCCCCACCAGACTGGCCGGGAAGCTACTGGAATTGGGGCTCAACACCTCCCTGTGTGCCTGGGTCCTGGACTTTCTCACCGCCAGGCCCCAGGTAGTCAAGATGGGAGGGAATACATCGAAGTCCCTCACCCTGAGCACAGGATCGCCCCAGGGTTGCGTCCTCAGCCCCCTATTGTACTCCCTGTACACACATGACTGTGTGGCTAGGTTCAGCTCCAATTCAATAATTAAGTTTGCTGATGACACTGTGGTGGTGGGCCTGATCTCAGACAATGACGAGAAGGCCTACCGGGAGGAGGTGGCTGATCTAGCACTCTGGTGCCAGGAGAACAGCCTCCTCTTGAACATCAAAAAAACGAAGGAGCTGATCATGGACTTTAGGAGGGCACATCGTCCGAGGACGTACACTCCATTGAGTATAAATGGGGATCCTGTGGATAGGGTGAACTGTTTTAAATATCTGGGAGTCCACATCTCTGAGGATATGACATGGTCATCACACGCCTCAGCACTGGTGAGTAAGGCAAGGCAGCGCCTTTACCACCTCAGGCAATTGAGGAAATTCAGAGTGTCTCCGAGGATCCTCCAGTGCTTCTACGCAGCGGCGGTGGAAAGCATCTTGTCCGGGAACATTACCATCTGGTTCGAGAATTGCTCTGCCAAGGACAAGAAGGCTCTGCAGAGAGTAGTGCGTTCGGCCGAACGCACTATGGGAACTTCACTCACTCACCCCCTGCAGGAACTATACAACAGGAGGTGCAACTCCAGAGCAAACAAAATCATGAGAGACCTCTTCCACCCCTGCAACGGACTGTTCCAGCCGCTACGGTCAGGCAAACGCCTCCGTTGCCATGCAGTGAGAACGGAGAGGTTGAGAAGGAGTTTCTTCCCAGGGGCAATTCGGACTGTAAACGCCTTTCTCACCAGGGACTAACTACAGAACGTTTTTTCCTTCTATTATTTATTATGTAAAATAATATGTGTGTTATGATTGTGTTTATAATTTGTTTGGTTGTTTTGTTGTTCCGCGAGCATTGCCACTTTCATTTCACTGCACATCTCGTATGTGTATGTGACAAATAAACTTGACTTGACTTGACTTGACTTGACTTGGTGAGGCCACATTTGGAGTATTCTGTTCAGTTTTGGTAACACTGCTATAGGAGAAGATGTAAATAATCAGGAAAGAGTGCAGAAAAGATTTATAAGGATGTTGCCGGACTCAAAGGCCTGACCTATAGGCAAGGGTGGGACAGCTGGGGTTTTATACCTTGGAGCGCAGGAGGCTGAGAGGTGATCTCTTGAAGATGTATAAATTCATGAGGGGAATAGACATGATGAATGCAGTCACCACGGTCTTTTACAAAGTGCAGGGAAATCTAAAATGTATTTAAATGTCACATGGTTTCGAAAGGTTTAGCGGGATATGGGCCAAACATTGACAAATAGGACTAGCTAAGATTTATTTTAGACTTTAGACTTTAGCGCTGAAACAGGCCTTTTTGCCCACCGATTCTGCGCTGACTGGAAATCACCCCATGCACTAACACTATCTTAAATACTGGGGACAATTTACAATTTTACAAAAGCCAATTAACCCAACAAACCTGTACATTTTTAGAATGTGGGCGGAAACCAGAGTGCCCGGAGAAAACCCACGCGGTCACAGGGAGAAAATACAAGCTCCATACAGACAGCACCTCTAGTCAGGATTGAACGTGGATCTCTGGTGCTGTAAGGCAGCAGCTCTACCGTATGCTGCCGTGCCACGCCAGTGAGTCAGGGCATCGTGGTCAGCCTGGGCAAGTTGGGCCAAATGGCCTGTTTCTGTGGTGTTTGACTGTATGGCTTGGTTAGACTTGGTTTATACTCTCTAGAATTTAGGAGATTGAGAGGGGATCTTATAGAAACTTACAAAATTCTTAAGGGGTTGGACAGGCCAGATGCAGGAAGATTGTTTCCGATGTTGGGGACGTCAAGAACAAGGTGTCACAGTTTAAGGATAAGGGGGAAATCTTTTAGGACCGAGATGAGGAAAACATTTTTCACACAGAAAGTGGTGAATCTGTGGAATTCTCTGCCACAGAGGGTAGTCGAGGCCAGTTCGTTGGCTATATTTAAGAGGGAGTTAGATGTGGCCCTTGTGGCTAAGGGGATCAGAGGGTATGGAGAGAAGGCAGGTACGGGATACTGAGTTGGATGGTCAGCCATGATCATATTGAATGGCGGTGCAGACTCGAAGGTCCAAATGGCCTACTCCTGCACCTAATTTTTATGTTTCTGTGTTTCTATGTTTCTATGACTATGACTCACGCCATTGTCACAAAGATTCCATGTTAAAAAAGAAAGTAGACACAAAATGCTGGAGTAACTCAGTGGGACAGGGAGCATCGCTGGATAGAAGGAATGGATGACATTTCAGGTTAAGATCCTTCTTCAGACTGAAGGGAGAAAGTGTTTCCCACCCCCCTCCCCATTCCTGGGAATGTAGGAATCAGATAGCCTCAAACTGGGTCTGATCTCCCTGTAACTAGATGTTTCAGCTCATGTTAGAGTGTTAACCTGAAACAGTGATTCTGTTTTTCCTTTTACAGAATCTGCCATATCTGATGATTTTCTGTTCACATTTTGGAAGCGTAGTTGTTCAGGATTAACTTGAAGGACGAAGACACTCTTCTGAACTTGCAGATTAGGTCGCCGTAGTGGGGCAGCCCCTTAACTGTAGCTTGTGTAACTGGACATTGAACACAAAAAAACAATGAAAATGCAGAAAATGACAGTTATTCTCACTAAACCAGATATGCTCATACACGCCAAAGTTTGCAATGCAATTTAGTAGTGCAAGGTCCATACCAGATCATTGTTGAGGTAGAGTAGTTGTTAGGGTTGTGCAGTGTGGTTCAAGAGACTGATAGTTCATAAGGTCATAAGTGATAGGAGCAGAATTAGACCCATCGTCTACTACCCATTCAATCATGGCTGATCTATCTTTCCCTCTTAATCCCATTCTCCTGCTTTCTCCCCACAACCCCTGACACCCATAATAATCTATCTATCCCCGCCTTAAAAATATCAAGTGATGGCCTCCACAGCCTTCTGTGGCAATGAATTCCACAGATTCACCATTACAGTAACTGACTAAATAAATTCCTCCTCATCTCCTTCCTACAGGAACGTCCTTTAATTCTGAGGCTATGACCTCTGGTCCTAGATTCTCCCGCTAGTGGAAACATCCTCTCCACATCCACTATATCCAGGCCCTTCACTATTCGGTGAGTTAATGGGAAGAAGTTCCTGAACCTGAACATTACAGTTCTCAGGCTTCTGTTCCTTCTTCCCAACAGTATCAGAGGGAGAAGAGCATGTCCAGGGTGGTGTGGGTCTTTAATGATATTAGATAGCTACATGAGGCGGCACTTCCTGGAGTTCCCTTCAATGGTGAGAGGTCAGTACCCATGACGGGTTGGGCAATGTCCACAAAATTTTTCAGCCTTCTTCATTCTTGAGTGCTTGAAAGGCATGTTTCATGTTATGCAGGACAAGTTATTCACCGATGCTGCTCCTGGCTCTCAGATGTAAACACATGCGCGTCATTGCCTTGCAGTTCATTACCGCTTGACCGAAGCACGCAATAACATGAGAATTGATTTTGGATTCTAGGGCAGTCTTCTTCTTCTTCTTGCGTATGGCGTGCACAGACTAAAGTTGTAGGACAACTTGTTCTCTTTGATCTTATTTGATTGTGCATACCAGGTTGATTGCATTCGTCGAAACAGGGCGGACCACGTGATCTGGGTTTTGTCTCACCAAACCTGGAACACTGTGGCAGAAAGCAGTCTTTACTGTGTATAAAGATGGTCTTCAAGACTAATAGCCCTGTCCCACAGTACAAGTTCATTCCAAAAGCTCTCCCGAGTTAAAAAAAAATCAAACTCATGGTAAGCACGGAGAATTAACGTAGAGGGTACGTCGGAGCTCGGGGACGTCTCTTAGCGCTAACGGCAGGTACTCGGGAAGTCTCGCTAACGGCAGGTAAGCACGGGAAGACTCGTGAAGATTTTCCAACATAATGAAAAATGTCCACGAGAGCCCCGAGTACCGACGAGTGGCCATTACCGTTAATCTCCAAGTTCGAATCCGGGCAAACTCAGGAGAACTCTTGGAATGATCTCGTACCGTGGGACAGGGCTTTAAAGAAAGCTCACCGTGCCACTGAAGTATGAGCATGTTCATTGCTTTGATGAAACAAAAGATTACTTGGGAAGGCAATGCTCCTACATCTGCATAGCTACAATAATAACAGCAGTCTGAAGAATGGCCTCGACCCAAAATGTCGCCTATTCCTTTGCGCCATAGATGCTGCCTCACCCGCTGAGTTTCTCCAGCATTTTTGTCCACCAGTAATAACAGCAATGTCATTTCTAGAGATAAACCTAATTATAGTCATGTCAACTGGGGTGATGGAAACAGTACAACACTGTACCCAGCTATAAACAAGTTGACAATAAATAGTAATATAGCCTGAAAATAGGTAACATGCAAAGTTTTGTTTGGTTGAGTAATTGAGAGTATACATGGATGCTACTGTTGGAGGGGAAATCTTTCAATCTCCGGGTATAATAGATACCTGCACTCCCTCCTGACACAGCATGATCGATGTTAGATTCTCTGCTCAGGATTGTGTAAGCCTGGAAATCATTCAACAGGTAAACTATTTATGGTAACAGTCTTGATTTCCAGAGTGTTATGTGTTTGGTGTTTCAGGGGCCACCCATCTACAATCCATAACTTTGATAGTAATCTTCACTGTATGTCCCATTTAAATGTAGTTGTACAAAGTTTACCTCAAAATAAGCATCACCCTTTTCTATTCTGTTTGAATTACCTTTCGGTCCCATCCCCCCCCACCCCTCATCATCACCTCGCTGAGTGGGCCAACTGGGTTCAGCAGAAGTCCTATGGGGGTGGTAACAGCAGCCAAAGGTCTCTACGGCGCCTTTTATTTTGGGATTGCAAGATTATTATGAGAAAAGCGTGTGACTAAACTTTACAGGAGTCTCAAGTTGCAAGAACCGCGACTATCTTTGGAAGAGAAAAACAAACAGAGCCTCTCAAAGACTGAGATAAGAGTTTGGAAAGGTTGGTGTTGTACAAATCTGGGTACACTAGGCTGGCATGCTTTGTATATTTACAGCAAACACTTGCCACGGGGTGAATTGATAGTCAATAGCTGCGAGGTTCACTGAGACCTCCTGCAATCTCAACGTTACATGTAGAGCATATGAACATCCTGATGGAGTTCAACGATTAAAGGCAAAATAATTTAACTTTGAAACAGTTACTATTTAATTGATGTGGGAATAAAGTTTGTAAATAGTGCAAGTGGCAAAGAGATAGAGGTTTACAGCACAGAACTTGGCCCTTATTCATGCCAACCAAGTTGTTGCTCTGGACAATTCCTACTTGGTCTATATACTCTAAAAATGTTATATCCATATATCAGTCCAAATATCTTTTGAAAGTCATAATTATATCCTCATTTATAGCTTCGTCTGGCAGCTCAGTCCAGGTACGGGCTACTCCCTGAGTGAAGAAGGCACCCCTGATGTTCCTCTGAAATCTCTCCCCTCTCACCTGAAGCTTTTGCCCTCTAGCTTTAGAACCCTCTACTCTGGGGAAAAGACTGCTCACTTTATCCGACACCTTCACGATTTTGTAAGGCCAACAGACAAGAGAGTCGAGAGTAATTGTCCTCGGTACCAAAACAGAACAATTATATTTTTACTAGAAGCAGCACAACAGGTTGGCAAACACAGTACTCAATAAATAACAAACCAAAAAATAACATTCAATAAATAAAAAGAGACAATATCGTGCAAAAACAAGACAAAGCGCGTCCCTAGTTTGAGTTTGAAGTCATAGAACCATACAGCACAGAAACAGGTACTTTGGCGGACTTGCCCATGCTGACCAAGATGCCCCATCTACATTAGTCCCATTTGCCTGTGTTTGACTCAGATCCCTCGAACCCGTTCCTATCAATTGCACAGTCCAAATGTTTTTCAAATATTGTCACTGTGGTATTGGATAGCCTTGTTGTTGTTGGGAAGAAGCTGTTTCTGAACCTTTGTCACAGCTTTCAGACTCCTATACCTTCTTAGATACAAAATGTTGGAGTAACTCAGCGGGACAAGCAGCATCTCTGGAGGTAAGGAATGGGTGACGTATCTGGTCAAGACCCTTCTTCAGACTGAAGGATCTCGAGCTGAAACGTCACCCATTCCTTCTCTCCAGAGATGCTGCCAGTCTGAAGAAGGGTCTAGACACGAAACATCACCCATTCCTTCTCTCCAGTGTTGCTGCCTGTCCCGCTGAGTTACTACAGCATTTTGTGCTATCTTTGGTTAAAAACCAGCATCTGCAGTTCCTTCCTATACCTTCATCCCGATGACGGGTGAAATGAGAGCTTGCCAGGGGGTATGGCAGAGTGGTGCAGTGGTACAGTTGCTGCCTTACAGCGCCAGAGACCATGGTTCAATCCTGACTATGGGTGCTGTCTGTACGGAGATTGTAAGTTTTCCCTGTGATGGCATGGATTTTCTCCGGGTGCTCTGGTTTCCTCCCACACTCCAAACATGTGCAGGTTTGTCAGATAATTGGCTTCTGTAAAATTGTAAATAATCCCTAGTGTGTAGGATAGTGCTAAAGTAAAGGGTGATCGCTGGTCGATGCAGAATCAATGAGCCACAGGGCCTGTTTCCACACTGTATCCCTGGTCTAAAAGAGTTGATTCCAATATTAGAGTGTATAGATTTAAGTGGAGAATGGAATTATATAAAGGGGTTCTGGCGGAATTTTTTCATATGGATGGATGGGTATATGGGTATATGAAGCTGTAGGGCTGGGTAAAATTACAGTGTATAAAAGCCATCTGTTCAGGTGCAAGGACAGGAAAGATTTAGACGAATATGGGCTAAAGGCAGGTAGAGTAGATAATCATCTGTATAACTCTATGACAATGTTTAATTACATTAAAATGGTGTACAAATGCATAGTCTAATGTCTAAAACCTTGAAGATGCTGTCTGTATTTTGAGACAGCACCTCTTGTGGATTCCTTCAATGGTGAGGAGGTTCATACCTATGATGTTCACCACTTTCTGCAATCTCCTCAATTCTTGGGCTTTTCAGTTGCCAAACCATGTCATTATGTAACCAGTCAATATGCTCTCTACCTTACACCTGTAGAGGTTCAAGAGTCTAATCTTCGACACACTGAATCATCTCAATCTTCTAAGGAAGTAGAGGCACAGATGGGCTTACTTTATGAATGCATAAATGTGCTGGGTCCAGGAAAGTTCTTCAGAGATATGCATGCGCAGGATCAAGAAATTGCTGACTCTCTCCACCGCAAACCCGCTGATGAAGATAGGTTTGTGGATCCTCAGTCTCCCTATTCTAAAGTCAATTCTCAAGTCAATAATCAGATCCTTGACTTACTGAGAACCTTGTGCTTCTCCTTGTTGTTCTGGCACTATCCAATCAGCTAATCAATCATCGTCCTACACTCTGGCTCATAATTACCCATAATTTGGCCAACAACAATGGTATCATCGGCGAATTTAAAGATGGAGTTGGAATTGTGTCATGGGTATGGAGTGAGTAGAGCACAGGGGACTGAGCACACAGCCTTGAGGTGTCCCTATGTTGATGGTTGTTAAGGATGAAGTCTTGTTGCCAAGTGTTACCACTTGTGTTAATGAAGAAGCTGAGGATGCAGTTACAAAGGGATGCGTTAGGACCCACGTCCCTGAACTTGGTAACAAGTTAGGAACCCGTGATGATATTGACCTCTCAGACTCCTCAGCTCTAGAAATAAAAATATATAACCTATCCAATATCTCCCAATAACACAAGCCCGCAAGTCCAGGTAATAACCTGGTGAACGCCATTCGTACTTTTACCAACTTAACGACATCCATCCTATGGCTGGGCGACCAAAACTGCACATAATAGCATGTCTAATCATGTCATTCATGTCTTAACTCGTTCCTGAGTATTCTGCCTCTGGTTGATAATTCCTTGGTGATTTTTTCTTGGGCCTGGCTTAGCAAACCTTTGATGAAAGATGTTTGCAGCTGAAAGGCGTTCCTGGTTAGAATGTATATTTTCAGTGTTAACAGGGAATGGAGTTTTATACAATTGTAAATAAAATATTTTTTTAAATGCTGGAAAAATGCCATGAGATCTTAATTCCTATCTGGACAAGTAGATTAGAATATATAATATTATATAATATATAATAATATATATAATGAAGTCTGTATATGTTAGCATGAAAATTCCAAAGGTGTGGTAGGTTAATTGTGTTGGTAGGTTAATTGGCCACTGTAAATGTGCTCTAGTGTGTAGTGAGTGGTAGAATCAGGCTGGAAATGATCAGCATGTGGGTTCAATGTAGGATTAGTGGAAATAAAAGGTTGATGGTCGTTGACTCAATGGGCCGACGGTCTCTTTCTGTGCTGTATGTCTCCATGATTCTATGAATCTATGACAATTGTATAAATTAAAAACAGAAAATGCTGGAAATACTCAGAAGGTGAGGCAGTATCTTTGGAAAGAGAAGTAGAATCAATGCGATAGACACAAAAAGCTGGAGTAACTCAGTGGGTCAGACGGCATCTGTGGAGAAAAGGAATAGGTGACGTTTTGGATCGAGACCCAAAACGTCACCTACTAGTTTTCTCCAAAGATACTGCCTGACCCGCTGAGTTACTGTATCTTTTTGTTTCTTGCTTCAGTTTAAACCAACATCTGCAGTTCCTTACGACACAACAGAATTAATGTTTCAGTTTGCAGACAATTCCAGCAGAGAGTCTTTGTTAATTGTTTCTCTTTTCATGGATGCTGCTTTAATGGCTGAGTGTTTCCAACTTATCTGTTTTTATTTTAGTTTGAATGGGACATAAAATGAAGCCTCCTTTACCATTCAAGGTAAAAACAAAAGTGTTGTAGAATTTGCAGCGTGGAAAATTTCTGTTGAGTTTCTGAAATTACAACAGTTAAACACACTTTTAGAGCATTTAATTGGTTGTAAAATGCCTTTGGATAGCATAAGGCTGTAAAAGACTTTATAAACAAATGCATGTTGCCAATGCAAATTCCAAGTTTGGCTTTATGTGAGATGTGTGTATTTTCTGCTCTCGGCTAAAAGCAATGAACTCTCATCACTTACACTGAAGGTTTGCTAAGCTTAGCCCCAAGAAGGAATACCTGGGGGAATAATCAAATATGATGAAAGAAAATAATCGGGAAGAGATAAGAGATCTTTTCCTATAGTATGTGCCGCATGGTGGCGTAGTCGTAGAGTTGCTGCCTTACAGCACCAGAGACTCAGGTTCGGTCCTGACTACGGATGCTGTCTGTACGGAGTTTGTATGTTCTGCGTGGGTTTTCAACGAGATCTTTGGTTTCCACCCACACTCCAGGGATGTACAGGTCTGTAGGTTAATTGGCTTGGTGTAAATGTTAAAGAAAATTATCCCTAATGTGTGTAGGATAGTGCTAATGTGTGGTCTTGCGGACTGCCTGTTTCTGCGCAGTACCTCTAAACTGGACCCATAGCAGAAGCATCCACGTCGCGGGGCTGGAAACTGGAAGTATCGTGAGCTAATTCTGCTACCACCATCATCTATTGCGACAAGTGATGGCACCCACTGATTGTCGCCGGAAGCTCTTGTCCTTATCAGCACGGACAATGCTAGCGAGGTCAACATTTGTAACAAGATGGACATTAAAAGAAGAAGAAGACCTCTAAACAAAACTAAACTAAACCAAAGGAACCTTGAATGGTAAAGGAAGCTTGGTGCATCTTCAACAAAGTACCCCAACACATTCCTTCTTTGCAGAAGTATCCACTGCAATCAAGCCATATAAATGGGCAATGGCCTTCACTCAGCTGGTCCAGGACATTGTGTCTAACACAGTGTCCAACCATACAGCCATGGTGTAAGGCAAAGCCTTTCTGGTCTGTATGTTACTGTTGAGAGCACATTGACCTACGGCATCACTTCCTGGTTCGGGAGCTGCACGGCGTACGAACGGCACCAACTAGACAGGATAGTGAAGACCGCCAGCAGGAAGTTACAGGAAGAGAATAAGCAGAGCCATGTCCATCATAAGCACACACACAGATCAGCTCCTTCTGGGACTTTCTTCTGCCGTGTGCGGCCATCTTCTCTCACGCCTTTCTGGGTGGTTGCGGAAATGGATAGTCATACTACTTCAGTAAGCACACAAGTCAGCTTCTTCTTCTTTCTTCCTGTGTCAGCCATCTTCATCATGCCTTTCGGTGGTTGCAGAATTGGCTACTTCAGTCAGTCACTGTGGCACAGTTTCTGTCGTCAGCATTGCCTGGGATGTGCCACATGGAGGCTTGTGCTTGCATCCTAGAAGATCAGCTAAACTTATGAACATACTGGCATGTGTCTAGGAATGGACTGCAGATACGGGTTTACACCGAAGATAGACACAAAATGCTGGAGTAACTCAGCGGGACAGGCAGCATCATTGGAGAAAAGGAATGGGTGACGTTTCTGGTAAGACCCTTCTTCAGAAGAAGGATCTCAACCCGAAACGTCACCCATTCCTTCTCTACAGAGATGCTGCCTGTCCCGTTGAGTTACTTCAGCACTTTGTGTCTAATGTACTGGCAAGCATATTTTAAAGCTATTGACCAGCCTATATGACTTAGTCATATGAGAATCCAAGCATAACTCTCGGAGGAGGTCTTTACTAAATCTGGTTTTGTTCTCATCATTTTCAGTTCCTCCTACAAGTTGATCCCAGTGTCATTTTATCCATACATTTCTAAGATACTACAATATAACCCCAGACTATGACTTAAGAATCCACGCAGAAAAACACAGAAAAAGTCTGGAAATATTCAGCAAACGGACAGCATCTGCAGTGATATCTCCAACCATCTATCCCCTCCCCCCTCCATTTGACTCAATTGCCAATTAACCATCCTAGCCTGGATCCATCTTTTACTTGCCAATTCTCACCTTGCCCCATCTCCTCATCTCTCTTTACCAGCCAAATCCACTGTACTCCATCGGTCTGAAGAAGGGTCTCAACCCAAATGATCATCCGTCCATTTCCCTCCACACATACTGCCTGGCTTGCTGAGTTCTTCCAGCACTTTTTTTCCCCCACAAGATACTAGCATCTGCAGTTGCATGTGTATCTCAGTAACATGTGGCTTATACAAATGATTAAACTTTTAAAGTAAATAACTATAACTGTAATTAAAACAATTTTGGGTGTGATTATATCCTATTGTGCTGCTAATATGCATCATTCAGTTTAAAAAGATGTACAAAAACACTTGTTTAAAAGGATATTGTGATGAGGATAGGTGATTGTGTTACTTGTTATACTGATTGTATTGGGAAGGGTGATTATAGAGTGATGGGTTGTATATATGACTAAGATACTGTATAGTATTTGCAGGTTATTTTTCTTTTTCTTTTTTTCCTTTTTGTATGGCTTTGTAAATATTTGATTAGTGTTCAAATGTAAATAATTTGGTGTACATATAGTGGCTGGTGTACATGTGGTGTACATATAGCCGCTAATTTTGTATGAGATAATTACAAGCAGTTGAATAAGGGCTTCTTACTGCTCCTTTTCGGACACATATGATTTCATTTATTTATAGATATTGTTTATGACACTTTATAAATATTTGTGTTTTGTTTTTTGTATGCTGTTTCACATTTGCTTTTTATTCTTTTATTCTGTCCGAAATAAATAACTAATAAATAAATAAATAAATGAATAAAGATGATTGTATTGAACTGGATGGCATTTATCATTTTTTTCCTGGTAAGTTTAGAGTTTATTTTATGAAAGTTTTGCAACTTTATGTCCTTTGTTGGTTTCAGTCTCGTCACTTTGTGAGTTACATGTGTTCATTTTACATGCAGATTGAACTTCATTTCCACCACCACCCAAGCCTGCCCTGCCACTTCTACTTACCCCAACTTTCCATTGGTGCTATTAATCCCTAGGCATCCATCACTAAGCCCGCACTAGTTCAGTTTAGTTGATTGTCAGGTGTACCGAGGCACAATGAAACATTTTTTGATGCATGCTATCCAATCAGAAGAAAGACTATACATGATTATAATCAAGGTGTCCACAGTGTACAGATACAGGACAAAGGGAATAATGTTTAGTTCAAGTTCACATTTCTTGTTACATGCACCAATTGGTACAGTGAAATTTGAGTTACCGTACAGCCATACAAATACACAATCCACGATAGAGTTTGACATTAACATCCACCACAGCGGAATCAACGTTTCCCACTGTGATGGAAGGCAATAACGTTCAGTCATCTTCCTCTTTGTTCACTTCAAAGGTAAAGTCCGATTAAAGAAAACCTGAGAGTCTCCAATCAGGTAGATGGGAGGTCAGGACTGCTCTCTGGTTGGTATTCTGAATTCCACCCCTAAACTGTCCAGACTGATTTTGTTGTGTATCCTTTTCGGTGGAGAAACCCTGTGTGTCCTTGTGTGGAAACTGCTCATAGAACGCAATACCCCGTGCTTTGTGCGCAACTGAATTTTCCCCACACCAGACCCTCAACAGTGTGTTAGCTGGTGTTCCACAAAGTTAAACCAACTTCTTTCAATTTCAGTCTCGTTTAAATACACACATGGACGAGATCGACATCAAAGGAGTTCTTCGTCTTGGTTTGAGTCTCGCTTGGCTCCGGTCAGTTTGGCTTTTGGTCAACTTGTCGTTTTATGCCCCTCATATGCATCTCACAAGTGCTTTAAAAGTGCACAATCACTTGTTACAATGCAAACGATGCTGCATCGTTTCAGATTACTAATTGTGCAAGTTTCTGTGCAAAACCCCATTGGATTTCATGGAACAGCAAGCACCAATTATTTACTACCCAAAGAAAAGTCCAGGCCAACATTTTCTCATTTTCATAAGGTCCAGAAGTACAATTATGCCATTCGGCCCATCAAGTCTACTCCGCCATTCAATCATGGCTGATCTATCTCGCCCTCTCAACCCCATTCTCATGCGTTCTCCCCATAACCTATGGCACCTGCACTATTCAAGAATCTCTCTATTGTGAGCTTAGAACAGAAATAAAATAGCGCTAAAACCTATTATTCAGTTCTGTAAAATATAGATTATGATGCCCTCCAGGTCTAGATTTCCAACACATAAAAATATAGTCGGTTCTTAATGAATCAAGGACGTAGGGAATGATTAATAAATATTGTCATGGCAATATTCCGTTGGTGGAAAACTTTGGAAGAAAAACAGGTCAAAAGTCTTCTGTTCCACCCAAACAATGCGGCAAACCCTATGCATCTCGTCTCAAATTGCTTTTTTCTGCATTCCTGATTATTTTATGAAGGGAATCGTCTGATTTGTATCTGACGGATTTATAGTGGCTGTATTTTGTAAACTTTGGAAAATGCGTTGATGTTTCCTGTGTTTATTTTGATAAATAGAATGACTTCATCTAATTTTTATTTAAATTATTAGTTGAGCACCATAAACAAAATGTCTCATGTTCATTAAGGTCTTGAAATGACAAGTGCCATCTGTGGTTTAGGCAATGTGCATTTTGGCATTACACGTTTTCACTCAAAGCCCACGATAGAAAATGTACATGTCAATTATTCAATTCAATTCAATTTGGGGGCAAAATCTTTGGTGGTGAGTCAGTGTGCAGTGGCTGAGGATTGAGTCAGAGTGAGGGGAATCAGCGCCATTGGAGACCAGGAGAGTGCAGAAGATAGGGGTCATTATACTATGCAGTATTGTGCCCCTCCCACCCCTCCCCAGATATTGCTACGATTCTAGTCATTTGTCAAATTGAAACTTGAAGCAATCTAAAAGCTACCAAAAATGCTGTAAGATCTCAAATTACCCTGGTGAAGTACTTGTGGTACAATCATTAGTTTTGCAATAATTAGGACAATTATGTTCATGAGAAAGCCCTTATTGTTAGATTGTACTGAGTGAGCATTTTGTACCCGCCCTCAGCCCAACCGCTCAACACGAAGTACGCTCGCGCTTTGGCTCGGGTTCTAGTACATGGCGGCGCCGGCCGTTAGCGTAGCACTGGCGCGGGCAGCTTGATGGGAATGTGGCCCTGGCGGCCATTACTCCCTCTGGGAGAGGATCTCAACCCGAAATGTCACCTTCTCTACAGAGATGCTGTCTGCCCCGCTGAGTTACTCCAGCACGTCTATGGAGACCTGCGATTCATCCATTGATCACAGAGACACGGGGAATCGTGACGCCTTTTCCTCACTGGTGATCCCGATCCCACCTGGCAATCTCTGGCCATCACGGAGGACGACCTCCACTCCGTCTCCCCCGCCCGATCATCTGTCACGCAGGTGGGTGGGCTTTCCTGTCGCGGAAGCCACGATCAGCCGGCCTTTTGACTGTCTGCCCGCTCGCAGCAGCAGGGCCGCCCGCTCACAGGATGCCACAAATTGGAAACTCCAGCTTCAAAAGGCAGCAAGCCCCCCTGCCTCTGAGTCCCTCTCTGTGCCTCAGTGTCCCTCTCCGTGCCTCTGTGCCTCTCTCTGTGTCCCTCTCTGTGTCCCTCTCTGTGCCTCTGCTCCCTCTCTGTGCCACTGTGCCTCTGTCTCCCTCTCTGTATCTCTATGCCTCCGTGTCCCTCTCTATATCCCTCTCTATGACTCTGTGTCCCACTCTGTGCCTCCGTGCCCCTCTCTGTGTCCCTCTCTGTGCATCTGCTCACTCTCTGTGCCTCTGCTCCCTCTCTGTCCCTCTCTGTGTCTCTGTGTCCCTCTCTGTGTCTCTGTGTCCCCCTCTGTGCCTCTGTGTCCCTCTCTATGCCTCTATTCACTTATCTGTGTCCTTCTCTGTGCCTCTGTGTCCCTCCCTCTCTATCCCACTACCTCTCTAGCTGCACCTGCGAGTTGGGGGCTATGTGTGAGTGGATAGGGCATGGGGTGAAAGGAGTGAATGAATAATATTAATATATCAATTGTGGTGGTCAGTTTGTGTGTGATGCCGCAGGCCGCCTCCTCCCCTCGCAACTGCGCGTTGAGGGGACGGGACGCTAAGTGACCCACTTGTTCTAGTATATATATATCTAGATTACTAAAAGTCTGATCTTGACCACTTCCTGGTGTTCTGGATATTGATTTTAGAAAAAGTGCGCAGGACAAGATGTTTTTTCCCATCGAAAAAAATTAAAGAGCTATTAATGTTTAAAAATGTTGAGATTCTCTCTCCAGAAGGCCATGCCTCTTCCGGAGGGACTATAAAACCCAGAAGTGTTGACTGTCTCAGTCAGTCTCTGCAAGATGGGGGAGCGAGAGGGGCACGTCTCTCAGTCTGAGCTGTGAATAACACTGAACACATCTACTAAACTGTGAGTGGTTTTACTGACCTGTCAGTGACCTTAATGAGGTTTGAAAATATTGTTTGGAAATGCTAAAGCTGTGTTGCCTTTGGTTTGGAAATGCTAAAGCTGTGTTGCCTAATTAAAGTTGCGTTGCCAAATTAAAGTTGCCTTGCCTAATTAAAGTTGCCTTGCCTTCTATATAATTAAAAGTCTAACCTTGACCACTTCCTGTTTGCGCCTTATTTTGATTTTAGAAAAAATGCTACCACGTACAGCTGTGATTTTTGGCCATCTTAGTAAGTCGGCCTTTGCTCATCAGGTATCGAGGATTGTTCCCATCCATGAAAAATATAAGAGTTATTAGTGTTTAAAAAATGTTGAGATTCTCTCTCCTGTCAATCACATCATGAAGGCCCGCTCCTTCTGGTGGGAGGGAGGAGGGACTATAAATCCAGAAGTGTGGGCGTTGCTCAGTCTCTGCAAGATGGAGGAGGGAGAGGTCACGATTTGCTGTCAACACACACACACACAAGCACACACGCACACACAGAAACAGACACAGAAACATAATGCATTTGGGTTGGATAGTAAGTTTACAGACAACACAAGTTAGTGGAGTTGCAGACAGTGAAAGAGGAGATCAAAGGAAACTAGATTTAGAACTATTACAGAGCTGCACATAAAAACTGTAAATTTGGTTTAAATCCAGGCTTGTGAAAGATGTTGCACTTTGGGAGGTCACATGTCAGGAGAAAGTATACAATTAAAGGCTGGATCCTCAACAACATTGATGTGTAGAATGAACTTGAGATCTAGTTACCTGAAAGTGTTATCATATATAGACTGTGTAGTAAAGAAAGCACAGTGGTAAAGAATGATATAATAATAATAATAATATTTATTTATATAGCACTTTTCAACAAATCCATTGAACCAAAGGCTGACAATGTCCATTACTAGCCCTCTGAAAACCTGTCCCTTCAAAAAAAGAATAAGAAAAAAGACACAGAAACAGTACACTATAGAAATCAACATGAAACGTCCCCCCACAGCAGAATTCACTGTGAGGGAAGGCCCAAAAATAACCCCCTCCCCCTCATAGTCCACCCGAGGTCGGGCACTATATCTGGCACACTCAGCCACACACACCTCCTGCCGCGAAGCTGGCATTTGTCGGTGAACATAGTCAGCGGCCTGGACTGAAGCGGCCGCTTCCCGACGCGAAGACTGTTGCAAAGTTCACAGGCCGCGCCGGTGAACCCCGACACTGGAGCTTCAAATCCCAGGCTCTGCGGTGATGTTAGAACAGTTTTACCGCAAGGCTGCACCCGGCAAAAAACTGTCCTTGTAGGTGTCCCAGCATCTACACCGCCGTCGAAAGCTGTTGTCACTTTGGGACGCCGCTCCAGCGCTGCTCAGTTCGACTAGGCCGCACAGAGAGGACGAAGATGCGGTTCGGAGAAAAACCGCATCTCCGACCAGGTAGGACTGGGGTTAAAAATAATTTCCCCCTTCCCCTCCCCCACCCACCACATAAAAGAAGACCTCCAACAGGACTAAAAATAAAAATAAATAAGGGTGAAAGGACGGACTGCAGGAGGAGCGGCCATACACAACGGCGCATCACCCCCGCAGTCCGCCATCTTGATATGCTTAGCTTCGTCGGCCAGGAGATTAAGTATTAGAGTTTTGTTTTACTTTGTCAAACTTTTGTTTTGCTGCATTTGGATTATTGTGTGCAGTCTATTCACCCATTCCAGAAAGCATGTGAAGGCTTTGGACAATGTGCAGAAGTTTATTAGCATGCTGACCGGCCTAGACGATATCAGCTGTAAAGAGAGGCTGAACAAACTTGTTTTCCTGGAGTGTCAGAGGTTGATGAGAGACCTGATGAAAGTTTAGAAAATTATGAGAGGATAGAGATAGGGCAGGCAGTCATTGCCATTTTCACAGGGTGGAAATGTCAAATATTGCCGGGCATAGTTTAATGGAGATATGTGGGTTAAATATTTTTTACATGGAATGGAAGGTGCCAGGAATGTAATGCCAGGGTATTGGTGGATGCAGATAAGATAGTAGCATTTAAGAGACTTTTAAATTGACAATGGATATGCAGGGAATGAAGGGATATGACATGTGCAGACAGCAATAATTTGTTTAATTTGGTGTCTACCCCTAGTTTAATTTAGTGTTAGGTTCAGTACAAATTCACTCGTGGGATGAAGGTCCCGTTCCTGTGCTTTTTCTATGTTCTGTTCTGTACTGTTCTATGTTCTGTGTTTCTTGTTACAGCGTGGAATTTATTTGGGCACTCTTCTCTCTCGCTAAGTCCTCAAGTCAGTCCTGTATGCGAATTGCCTCCTATCAATTACTGTAAGTAAGTGGACAAAGAATAGAAGGTAAGTTTAGTTTT
The DNA here is from genome assembly GCF_028641065.1 of Leucoraja erinaceus. Classification (NCBI taxonomy): domain Eukaryota; kingdom Metazoa; phylum Chordata; class Chondrichthyes; order Rajiformes; family Rajidae; genus Leucoraja; species Leucoraja erinaceus. The sequence goes on from NC_073387.1 coordinate 8,370,227, forward strand.
AGTTTAGTTCAGAAATACAGAGAGAAAACAGGCCCTTCGGCCCACCAAGTTGGCACCGACCAGTGGTCGCCGCACATTAACGCTATCCTCCACACACTAGGGGCAATTTTACATTTAAAGGTCGCCAACTAAGCTACAAACCTGTACGCCCTTAGAGTGTGGGAGGAAACCGAAGATCTCAGAGAAAACCCATGCGGTCATGAGGTGAAGGTACAAACTCCGTACAGATAGCACCCGTAGTTGGGATCAAACCGATGTCTCTGGTACCAGGGCCGGATTTAGATGAAGAGGGGCCCTAGGCTATTCCACTTGTGAGCCCCCTTCCAATCCTCCACCCCCACGATGAGAGAAAGATGGAAGAGTCCGCCAGATTGACACCGATGTGCAGTCGAACGTGGCCAATGAGATAAGGGCTGGAAAGCTGCGCTTTTTATTTATTGCCAGTACTAGTGTCGAATTATCGGCTTAAACCACTATTATTCTAAAACGGAGGGCAAGGAAAACTGGTGATGTTTAGAGACTGCAGTGTGTTGTGACAGCATATTTAAGAAAGGCCTTTGACGGCGTCAAAAATATTATACACCAGGCCCGTACGAAGCTTTTCAAAAAGTGGGGTGGCATGGCAGGATTACAAACATTTTATGTGAAATAAGTGCACACAGCATATATCACAAGCGTGAAGCTCAAAGACCCTTGCAGCTGGAGTTCAGGGCCCACTTAAGGGCCTTGGAAGCTCTGGGGTTTTAGATGCTCTCTGGTGCATTCTGAGCTTTATTTTGGAGCATTTTTGCACCAAATGTATGACCAATATTTCAGGAATATTTTGGTTGAGTCAAGAGTAATGAGTGGTTGGAATGGGATGATTGGGGTCATTGTTGTATACATTTTTTTAAATCAAGATTTGAAGCTGTCCTTGTTTTAATAATCAAGTTCTACTATAAAATGTTATGTAAAATGTTATAAAGGAGCATGCAAACTGTAAATTAAATACTGTTATTTTTTGCAGTAAATAAAACCTTTTTTTAGAACATTTTTGTGTGCTGATTTGATTGCCTGTTACTGTTTGACTGTGTTAGTGTGTGCACATTAAAAATATGATGCAAAATGAAAGTCACAAACATATTTTTCAGTATTGTTATCAAGGAAAAGAAAGCAGTTCCAATTGTTTGATATTATTCATATGGAGGAGAAAATATAATTTCTCTAAAAACTATCTTAATTGCGTGATCTGACTAAAGATAATCACCCTTTCCCTCTTCCCCCTCCTCCATCCCCCTCCCTCTCCCTCCTTTCTCTCCCTCCACATCTCCCTCTCCCACTTCCCTTGTTACCCTCTCTTTCTCCCCCCTCTCTCTCTCTCTCCCCCTCCGTCCCTCTCTCTAACACCTCTGTCTCAAACCCCCCCCTTTCACCCTTTAACATCCCCCCTCTCTCCCTCCCACCCCCTCTCTCTCCCTCCCTTGCAGCGAGGCTCTGACTCCGCGTCACAGACCCACTGCCCTCCCGGCCCAGTAAAACGGGCACTCCTGCAACGCAATATTCCACTACTTACCTGGAGTAGACGCCTAGGATCTGTGGTAGACACGAGGCACCAAAGTAATTGTGTGGAGTGCAAATGGAGATCTGAACCCACCCGGACCCACTGAGCACACGTGGGTAGACAGCGTCATTTTGTGTCGCTACTGCATCACCAGCTGCCCCCAACTGCGCACGCGCGGATGGTCACAATTTTTTTCCTCAAAACGTCCAGCGGGCCGGAACCAGAATTTTGTGTAATTTCCATCAAAGTGGAAATGCCAATAGCACACCAATATGTTTTTCTCGGGATTTTTTTTACTCTGGGGAAAAAAATACCTTGGCCGGAGGCCCCCTGATTTTGAGGCCCTAGGCTTCAGCCTATAGGTAAATCCGGCTCTGCCAAGGCCCCCTAGATCTCGAGGCCCTAAGCTTAAGCTTGTGAAGCTAATACGTAAATCCGGCCCTGTCTGGCACTGAAAACGTTGTAAGGCAGCAACTCTTCCGCTGTGCCACGGTGCCACCCCATGATGGACGGAGAAATAAAAAATGGCTGGATCCTGGAGAAATAAGTAAGTGAATGGGATTGATGAGGTTGGGATGTGGGGAAGTAAAATGGAGCCATTGGGCTGAATTGGCCTCTTCCTCTATCACAAGAATTATGTCTCCTTCCTCAATGCTTGCTTTACCTGCAGGTTTACCTTTTGCACTTCATGAACCAGTGCATTCTTCCCACTGTGCACTGATATTTGCTGGGTTTCTCACCAAAAATAGGAAACTGTGTTCTGCTGATCATTTTCAACTTCGCATTGCAACCCATCAACCCAGTCACCCGTCCCTTTACAGACTCCTCCTCTCTTCCTCAGAGTATCCTTCATCACCAAGCCAGTTGGTAGACATGCTGGTGGGCATGGCGGACCAGTGGTAAAGTTGCTGCCTTACAGCGATTGCAGTGCCGGAGACCCGGGTTCGATCCCAACTACTGGTGCTGTCACTATGGAGTTTGTACGTTCTCCCTGTGACCGCATGGATGTCCTCCGAGATCTTCGGTTTCCTCCCACACTCCAAAGACATACAGAAATGTAGGTTAATTCGCTTGGTGTATGTGTAAATTGTCCCCAGTGTGTGTAGGCTAGTGTTAATGTGCTGGATTGCTGGTCGGCATGGACTTGATGGGCCAAAGAGCCTGTTTCAGTGCTGCATCTCTAATCTAAACTAAACTAAACTAAATTAATAAACTAAACATCACACTGTTGCCTGGAAATGAGATTGTAAAATGTCATAGATTTTGTGCACTGTGCAATCAAATTCAAATTCAAATTCACACAAATTTGAAATGCTGAGACCTTATGTGATTTCTACAGGACCAGAAAAAAAAACAGTATTCTGAATACATTCAAAGGTCAGGATGTCAATGGAAAAAGAAACAGTTAATGACTCAAATCAAAGACCATTCATCAGAAGTGATTTTCATTCCAGGTTCCATGTGCATCCAGTGGGCTAAATGTTTGGATGATCCTGGACAAGGGCCATGGTTTCTGGAGTTATAAACCTCTTGCACCTGGAGGGCTACTTCTGTTCAATGCTGTAGATGGGTCATTTATTGCACAGAAGAATAGCTGAACAGGCACTGTGAGTTCTGCTTTACCTTGACGTAAAGGGGACACGTCTGAGCTGGTGCCAAGCTGGTGCTGGGAACCTGATGCAGGCTTGATGCACTTTGATTTCTTTATTTAATCTTCTTTTCCAAGCCCGCCCCTCTTTGCCAAATGAAGAAACCCTGGTCATAAACCTTGCCTGACCTCAGCCGCTACATCCATTCTGCCAACCTGACACCTCTCTTGTACTGTACTGCCAATCCAACTACTCTGGGTCAAACACAAATTGGAGGAACAGGATCTCATATTTCTCTTGGACAGTGTACAACCCAGTGGTACGAATGGTGATTTCTCTAACTTTAAGTAACACTTCTCTCTCCATCCCTCTCCCACCCAAGTCATACCAGCTTCAAAGTCGTCATGTTCATGCTCATTGTCTGCAACTTGTTCTCACCGAGGCCACAGCTAACAACAGCCAGGTTCCTTTATCATCAGTGCTTTTTTTGAATATCTTTTTGTATATCTCTCTACATCACCATGTATATCTCTGGTTTCCCTTTCCCTTGACTCTCAGTCTGAAGAAGGGTCTCCACCCGAAACGCCACCTATTCTTTTTCTCCAGAGAGTCTGTCTGACGCAAGTTACTCCAGCTTTTTGTACCAATTACTTTTGTACAATTACTCTACCATGCTGATCCCCATGACTACTGACCTTTAACCCCAACTACCAACCCTGATACACAGCTTAAGAAGGAACTGCAGATGCTGGAAAATTTAAGCCCTTCTCAGCTCTTCCTCAGCCCTCTAGCTCCTCCTCTTCCTTTCTTCTTCCCGTATTGTATGTTAGGCCGCAGTGCAGACGGGGAGATACAACATAGAAAAAATTGCATCTCCATTGAAATTTCCCCCAACTGCCCCCCTCCACACTCTTCCCCCCCCCCCCCCCCCACACACACATAAACAAGCTAAAGAACATTAACAACAAACATTTTACAAATACAAAACATAGAAGTAAAGGACAGACAGACTGTTGGTGAGGCAGCCTTTGCTGGCACTATTGACAGAATTGAAGACTGCAGTATATCTAAAGACTGTAGACTCCCTGACCACAGACCTTGACCCCTGATCCCGATCACCTAAGAATTGTCCCTAATTTGCTGACTGGTTACCATGATGATCAATTCCATGCCCTGAATATACGCACCAACCCCACCTTGGTATGTTTAATGACAAACTTTCCTGATCTCCAACAGCTGGTCATCCCATGCCCAACCGAATGAAATTTCTCGAGTACTGAGCCCCATCCCAAGTTCTGAACCCCATTCTCAATGAACAATCTTATTCCATGCTCCACCCCACTCTAACACTCTTTCTGACAAATAATACATCACTCCCTACCTTCTTAGTGCCCAAGAATCAACCATCGGTACGACCATTTTCCCCCTAACCATTGCCCCATCATTTCTATTCCCACCCCCCCCTTTACCCCAACCACCGGTCCACCCCCTGCCTATCTCCTGGCCTTCCCTCAGTCTCGGGGTTTTTGGATCCAACCACAGCTAAGATTTGCCTGGTTTTCCTTTTGCTTGGAGTGTCCTTGCAAAGTGAAGGAAAGGATTGTCTTTCAATCTGCAAAATTGTTACCCGAGCACACAGTGGCTTCAGGACAATTACATCGCCCAGCAGTGAGTTCACAAGCAAAATAACCTTTGGCCTGTCATGCACTGACTGACCGATACACCTTTACTGCAAGGAATCAGTTCTAGATACCTCCCTTTTTATCCGCCATCAAAATTAATAGTAGAGTCCCTGTGCCGATCCTGATGATGATCCATTAACAGCAACTTGCCATAGTCAAGTCAAGTCAAGTCAAGTTTATTTGTCACATACGCATACGAGATGTGCAGTGAAATGAAAGTGGCAATGCTCGCGGACTTTTGTGCAAAAGACAAACAACCAAACAAACTATAAACACAATCATAACACACATATTCTTTTACATAATAAATAATGGAAGGAAAAACGTTCAGTACAGTTAGTTCCTGGTGAGATAGGTGTTTACAGTCCAAATGGCCTCTGGGAAGAAACTCCTTTTAAGGATTGGTACAATCTTTATTCTCTCTGCTACTAAACTCCACTCTCAATGATGGTATCACCCAATAATCCAATCAGGCCTTATTCCATGAAACAGTCTTTTATAGGGCATCGTATCAGGTGTCTCTCAATGCCCACTGTATTTTGTTTAGTGTTGCATTCTGGATAAAGAGTTGTGAGGCATGAATTTCCTTTAATGAAGTCACAATGATCCTGTCTAATGCCTAAATATAAATGTTTAATTTCCTTACTGAAGAGTTTCAGCATCTTGTGTACATACTGGCGTAGATTTCCGCATTTTCTCGCTCCCACTTACATAAATACGAGTGCTGCTTTACTGTGAAGAATGGATCTGCCGATATTCCGTAAGACATTCCATTCAACTGAACTGTACCACACCCTTGCTGAATTGTTTATTCAGTAAAACATCTTTGACCGCAAGTCAGTCAGGAAGTCGGCTGCATGGAATATCCACAAGGGCCTGTGGGAGAAAGAGCGGAACGATGCCATGCACAGGTTCCCTGAGAAGACCATCAAAGTCATTTGGCAGAACACCTCATGTCCAGAATGCACAAATAAGCACCCGAGTCTTCATTTGACTTGATATTTTAGAGGTGTATAAAATTATGAGAATTTTGGAATGGAATTGATTGGGAAGATGCACAGAGTCTCTTGCCCAGAGTGGGGGAATTGAGAACCAGAGGACATAAGTTTAAGGTGAAGGGCAAACGATTTAATAGGAATCTGAGGGGTAACTTTTTCACACGAAGGGTGGTGGGTGTATGGAACGAGCTGCCAGAGGAGATAGTTGAGGCAGGGATTTACGCAATGACTAAGAAACAGTTAGATAGGTACATGGATAGAACAGGTTTGGAGGGATATGGGCCAAACACGAACAGGTGGGACTAGTGTAGCTGGGACATGTTGGCCAGTGTGGGTAAGTTAATCCGAAGGGCCTGTTTCCATGCTGTATCTCTTTGTGACTGGTGGTGAGAGGATCTTCGCTTTCAGATTTACCACAGGCACTGCGAGTCCCGCTCCCTCCTCACACTTGCCTTGAGCTCGCTGCCTTGTGAAAAGACTGCCACCCATTGCCTTCTGAAGTGTGTGTGTGTGTGTGTGTGTGTGTGTGCATTTGCCGAGATGATCTGTCAAGTGATGCCGTGGTCTTTATCGAAGTCCATCCCGTGTGGTTGCATATCGCAGGATTTATATGAACTCATGTTCCATCAAGAAACAGAAGGAGGCCATTTAGCCCATCAAATCCCTGTTAGCCCTCGAAGCAATCCCATCAATCACCTTCTTCCATTTATTTTTACTCTCATGCATCAACTTTCTCCCCATCCCTTCCCCCACCCAAACTGTTTAGTCACCCACCCACACAAAAGGACAATTGCTGGTAGTTAGTCACCAAGTAGAACATTTTTAAGATGAGGGAGGAAACAGAGTATCTGTCTGCAGGATTGATGGTGCTGGACTATTGCACATCGGTCTGCCCACACCCTGCAGATTGCCCTGTGCAATGAGTGGTCCACCATCAAATGCTTTTGTCTGGCATGGTCCAACTGTAGCAGTGTGTAATAAGTGATGCACTGAAACCCAGTGTGGCTACTGATTAGGCTCTGTGTAGAAAAGCTTTAGAGTATGGTCCTCTCTCCACTGAGAGCTAGATCAAAGTGTTTGCTGATTTAACGTAGATACAGCGTGGAAATAGGCCCTTCGTCCCACCGAGTCCACGCCGAACAGCAATCCCCGTACACTAGACATAGAAACATAGAAAATAGGTGCAGGAGTAGGCCCTTCGGCCCTTCGAGCCTGCACCGCCATTCAATATGATCATGGCTGATCATCCAACTCAGTATCCTGTAACTGCCTTCTCTCCATACCCCCTGATCCCTTTAGCCACAAGGGCCACATCTAACTCCCTCTTAAATATAGCCAATGACCTGCCTCAACTACTTTCTGTGGCAGAGAATTCCACAGATTCACCACTCTCTGTGTAAAAAATGATTTTCTCATCTCGGTCCTAAAAGACTTCCCCCTTATCCTTAAACTGTGACCCATTGTTCTGGACTTCCCCAACATCGGGAATAATCTTCCTGCATCTAGCCTGTCCAACCCCTTAAGGATTTTGTAAGTTTCTATAAGATCCCCCCTCAATCTTCTAAATTCTAGCGAGTAGCAATTCTAGCGACACTAGTACTATCCTACATGTTAAGGACAATTTACAATCTTTACCGAGGCCTATTAATCTACAAACCCGTACGCTTTTGGAGTGTGGGAGGAAACTGGAGCTCCTGGCGTAAACCCATGCGGTAACAGGGAGAAAGTATAAACTCCATACCTGTAGTCTGGATCGAACCCGGGTCTCTGGCGCTGTAAGGCAGCACCTCTACCGCTGTGCCAGCATGCCGCCCCTGCCCGGATGGAACATTTGGGACTGAAAAACTGATACCATGTTGACATAATAAGCAGACGTAATCATTTCTTTTTTTTTCTCTTTTTTGTTTTGTATGGATATATTGACATTTGATCTGTTCAATTAATTTAATCAATCTCTGTAAAGCACTTTGGTTCAAATACTGGTTTTGTTGAAAAGTGCTATATAAATAAACATTATTATTATTATTATTATTATTATTATATACTTTACACAGTGAATGGAAACAATGCAAAAATCCCATCCTGTTCATCGGCAAAGTTTATGAATAAAGTCTATTTTTCAGATAAAATGTTGTTGGCTTTTCTGTCTTAAATATCTGGAATATTTGGAAGATTTGCATTCCTGCCACTCTACTCATGCAGGACTACAGGTCCAGTTTAGTTTAGTTTAGAGATACAGCATGAAAACATGCCCGTTTTCCCACTGAATCCATGCCAACCATTAATCACCCATTTACAACAGTTATCTCACACTAGCACCAATTTACAGAGGCCAATTAACCTACAAACCTGCAAGTCTCTGGGATGTGGGAGGAAAACAGAGCACCTGGAGGAAACCCACGCAGTTACAGGGAAATGTACAAACTCCGCACCAAAGGTCAGGATCACCGGGTCTCTGGTGCTGTGAGGCAGCAGCTCGACTACAGTGTCACTGTGCAGCATTGTACAGTCTTTGACAGTTATGTTAATTACTTTAAATTCACCGACATATCATCTTTGCTTCTCCTGTTGATGTGACATGTGTTGAAATTCACCTTATCTGAACTCAGGAGCCAGAGCTCATTATGAAATCAGTGATACTGCATTTGTTCTCCTTGTGAAGGCCTTGACTAACAGTAAGATCTCTAAGGTTTGAAGCTCCAATTCATGTATGATTCATGCTGTATTCAAGAGAGAGTTACATTTAGCTTTTTGGGCTAACTGAATCAAGGGATATGGGGAGAAAGCAGGAATGGAGTACTGATTTTAGATGATCAGCCATGATCATATTGAATGGTGGTGCTGGCTAGAAGTGCCGAATGGTCAACTACTGCATTTTCTATGTATTCATGTTTTTATAAGTTTGTAAGTTCGATGAGCAGAATTACACCATTCGGACCATTAAGTCTACTGTGCCATACAATCATGGCTGATCTATTTTTCCCTCTCAACCCCAGCCTCCACAGCCTTCTGTGGCAATTAATTTCACTGATTCACCACCCTCGGACTAAATAAATGTATTCTCATCTTTCTAAAGGTACATCCTTTTATTCTGAGACAGTGGCCTCTGGTTCTAGACAATTGATTTATCATCTATAATGTTAGGAAAAAGTGTTTTTATCCATCGCCTTTGTTTTCTGATTCCTCTATTGAATGGCTAAGCTGTTATTATGTGGTGATCTCCCTTGTTTTTGACTGCCCTACTGTGGAAGTGACTTTTGTATTTCAACCCTATTGAATTTATTGAAAGGTTTAAATATCTTACAGTCCTGTAAACCATTGGGATTCAAGCCAGGTTCATGAAACTGATCATTTCAACCCTCTACCCCTGAGATGCTGGAATATCTGCCCTGTGCACCCTCTAGGTCAGTACATCATACCAGCAGCATGATGCCTGGAATGGAATGCATTATTCCGGATAGGACTGCATGTAAACTGTGCACAACTGAAGAATCAATTCTTCCCTCGTTCAAATTCCAGACCACCAGACAATTTTCTATTTAGCTGAAGGCTAATGATTTGTGTACTTCCAACTGTTATGGATTTTTCAGCACTCTCATTATCGAATGAATAACTTTTCATCTCATGGAAACAGAGCCTTCAGTCCAACATCATCCCTTGCCGACCAAGATGCCAATTTAAGCTAGTCCTATTTGCCTGTGTTTGACCCAGCCACTTCCAGATACATGCCACGCTTTATATAAAATAAAAATGCTGGAAATACCTGATAGAAGATCAGTTCGTGTTTGTTGAAGAGAAACAAAGCTGATGTTTTGGAACAAAGACCCTTTGGCAGAACTGGGAAGGTGGCAAAAGAAGCATTTTCTAGTCTGAAGAAGGGTTTAGGCCCGAATCGTTGCCTATTTCCTTCGCTCCATAGATGCTGCTGCACCCGCTGAGTTTCTCCAGCACATTTGTCTACCAGCCCTTTCTAGCCCAGGGAGGGTGGGAGAGGGAGATGCCTCTGGTAAATTGGGCAATCTGATCAATGAGTGAATGGGGGCAACTGGAGAATGAGAAAACAAAATAGATAAAACAATGTTGGAGTTACAAAATGCAGAGCTAAAAGGCCTGCGCTGAAATCCATCTGTCAATACTCATCACTCCTATTTCCACTGTGCCTACAAATATGCCATCATCTTGAATATTATTTATCTATTTGCATGGTTCAAGTAATTTCTTATCTAATTCTCCTACTGTTAAAGGTTACATTATTGCAACAATGTCTTCTGATTCTGAGGCTGCAACTGCGGGTCTGGCGGACGGCGGCACCGGGAGCCCGCGGGTCCCTGGAGGGAGACCGCTTTTCAGGGCACCTGCAACGGCGACTTCTCCCGCCCGAGTTGCGGGGTCGAAGAGCTCCTGGAGCGGGGCCTAACATCACTGCCCCACGCGGCTTGGAATGGCCGCGGGACTCTGCGAGCGCCCGTCGGGGGCTCCAACATCAAGACCCGGTGTGCGACCTCGCACCACCCGGCGTGGCTTTAATGGCCGCGGGACAATCACCATCGCTAGCCGGGGGCTTTGACTTTGACTCTGTCATCTCAGAGTGCAGTATGTTTTTTCTGGTCTTCCATTTGTGATGGATGTTTATGTAAAATGTAAATTATGTTGTGTCTGGGGTCTAATTGTTTGTAATGTATGGCTGCAGAAACGGCATTTCGTTTGGACCTCAAGGGGTCCAAATGACAATTAAATCGACTCTCTTGACAATGTCTTCTCACTTTAGTCTAGGCCATGCTGAAACTAATTAAAAAGCAATTGGACCGTGGCTGTGAGAGAGGCAATGAAAAGATAGCTGGAAAATGCAATTGCAAATGTGTTTGGGAATAGTTGATTCAGCAATTCATTCCTAAAATAGTGTTTTGGTCCTGGTACTGGCCCAGGTGGGGACCTCAACAGAGGGGACCCAAAGTAAGTACCTTTTAACTCAGAAGTAAAGAGTACGATAATTTAGTTGATTTTATTTCAGAGATACAGCGTGGAAGCAGGCCCTTCGGCCCACTGAGTTGGTGCCGACCTGAAATCCCCGCACCTTATCACTATTCTACACACAATAGGCACAATTTTACATATACATCAAGCCAATTAACTTACAAACCTGTATGTCTTTGGAGTGTGGGAGGAAACCGAAGACCTTGGAGGAAACCCATGAGGTCACGGGGAGAACTTGCAAACTCCATTCAGACGGCACCCTTAGTCAGGACCGAACCCGGGTCTCCGGCGCTGCAAGCACTGTAAGGCAACAACTCTACTGCTGTGCCACTGTGCTACCCTTAAGTTACAGTTGAGTCACAGCTGGTTACCATTAGGTGGGATGGTTGAGATACAATGTGCAAATCCACCCAAACACTGGGCTCAGCAGAACTACCTGTCATTCCTGTCAAGTGTTCTTCTCCTCTGTTCCTTACACTCATCTCCCACCCCTCCCATCTGCGAGTCACCCAAGATAGATGCAAAATGCCTTAGTTACTCAGCGTTTAAGAAAGAACTGCAGATGGTGGAAAAATCAAAGGCAGACAAAAATGCTGGAGGAACTCAGCGGGTGAGGCAACATCTATGGAGCAAAGGAATAGACCCTTCTTCAGACTCAGCGAATCAGGCAGCATCTCTGAAGAAAAGGATATGATGAAGGATCTTGATCCGAAGCGTCACTTCTCCTTTTATCCAGGGATGCTGCCTGACCTGTTGAATTACTCCAGCATTTTGTGTTCATTTTCAGTGTAAATCAGCATCTGCAGTTCCTTCTTAAACATGCAAGTCACACATTTCCTTTTTTATTCCTTCTCTATCCCCTCCCTCTATCCCCATCCACCCATATCCCTCCCTCCCTCCCATTTCACTCCTCATCTTCTTCATTTCCAACATCCTTTTGTCTCCTACATTTTGCTCTATCTCCACCTATCCCCCAATCCCCCAATCCCCCCCTTGCCCTCGCCTGTATCCATTAATTACTTTGCCCACCCCTACCTCTGTTTGCTAGAGTTCTCCTCACTAGCTCATCAGTCTGAAGAATGGTGCAGCAGCATCTATGCAACAAAGGAAATAGGAAACATTGCCTATTTCCTTCGCTCCATAGATGCTGCTGTGCCCGCTGAGTTTCTCCAGCACTATTGTCTACCTTTGATTATCCAGCATCTGCAGTTCTTTCTTAAACAGCCTGAAGAAGGGGTCTGAGCTGAAACTTCATCTGTCTGCTGCCTGACCCGTTGAGTTTCTCCTGCTCATTGTTTTTTGGCTTATCATTCAACCTTCACATCAGAAACTTGAAGTCACCCCACTTCTACCATGCAGGGATATAACATTGGGCTTGTCTTCCACTCAATAGGTCTAACAGTGATAAATTAACGACTGCAGTTGAATCTAACAACGTACTGTTAAGAGACAAGATCTTAAGTTTCCAACCTGGCAGCTTTTGAAAAGTATGCTCCCTTGACAATCAATTAATTCCTTTTGCCTGCTGCCAAAATGCTAATATGACACGTTTCACACTTCTCTCACTGGTAATCCTTCTCAAATGTGGCCTGAAAGATATGCAAATTAAACAGATTTATGAGCTGGAAGTGGATCCTTTCACTTCTATTCATGAATCTAGGGCTTTTATTTAATTCTACTATTACACATCTTTTATGGCACTAATTACACCTATTCTGTAATATGAGAGAAGAGAAAATGAACAATAAACTTGCTTAACCTCTCCCTCAGCAGCTGAGTTTTGCCTTTCTGTATAGATCAAGAGCTAGGGATTAAGAACAACACCTTGTGTTTAGCTTCACTCTGACAATGGAGGAGACTGAGGACAGAAAGGTCTGTGTAGGAATGGGAAGGAAGATTAAATTGTCCAGCAAACGGGAGATCATTGGCGAGACCAAACATAGGCTTGGCGATTGTTTCGCTGAACACCACCGCTCAGTCCGTCTTAACCTACCTGACCTCCCGGTGGCTCAGCACTTCAACTCCTCCTCCCATTCCCAATCTGACCTTTCTGTCCTGGGCCTCCTCCATTGTCAGAATGAGGCTCAGCACAAATTGGAGGAACAGCACCTCATATTTCGCTTGGGTAGTTTACACCCCAGCATTATGAACATTGCCTTCTCTAATTTCAGATAGCCCTTGCTTTCTCTCTCATTCCCCTCCCCCTTCCCAGTTCTCCCACTCGTCTTACTGTCTCCCCCTACATTCTGTCTTTGTCCCGCCCCCTCCCCTGACATCAGTCTGAAGAAGGGTCTCGACCCGAAACGTCACCCATTCCTTCTCTCCAGAGATGCTGCCTCGCCCGCTGAGGTACTCCAGCATTTTGCGTCTAACCGGGAGATTAGATTGGTTCACGCGGGCTGAGCGAAGGTGTTCCACGAAACGATCACCCAGTCTGCGTTTGGTCTCGTCTCGCCGAATCTAAGATTATGCTTGAGGACGGGACCCTTCTTCAGACTGATAGTGAGTGGGAGGGGGGAGAGGGAGGAAGTAAGTTGGAAGAGAGGAGGAACAGGATAACACTTGCAGGTAATAGGCTGACACGGGTGAGGAGTTTGTTTGATAGGCAGATGGTTGAACAAAAACCAGAGGGGAAGAAAGGAGAGGCGAGGGTTATGTAGTTATCTAAAATTGGGCCACTTCATCGAACACATGCTCAGTCAGCCAAGGCCTGCAGGATCTCCAGTTATTATCGATTTTTTGTCCCCTTCCCATTCCTATACAGATCTTTCTTGAATTGAATTGAATTGAATTGAATTGAATTGAATCCTTTATTTGTCATTCAGACCTTTCGGTCTGAACGAAATGTCGTTGCCTGCAGCCATACATGTAATAATACACAACACACAATAAACACAAATTAACATCCACCACAGTGAGTTCGCCAAGCACCTGCTCACTGTGATGGAGGCAAAAGTCTTAGGGTTGCTGTCTTTTCCCTCCTCTTCTCTCTCTGCGCTGAGACGATACCCCACCAGGCGATGGTAAGTCAGTCCCGCGGTTCAAGCTCCGTGGCCCGGGGGTGGTCGAAGCTGCCGCCCTCCAATCCAGCGGACGCAGTTGTTGCCACGGGAGCTCCGGAAAACAGGCATAAACCTGTGACCCGCGAGCTCCCGACGATGTCATCCACTGGCCCGCGGCCAAGTCCCGGATTCAGGTCGCCGCCGCCAGAACGCCGCCTCAGCCGCCGGAGCACCATCTCCGCCCCGCACCGGGCCGCCCACATGGGAGCGTCTCAGCCCCGCATCGGGCTGCCCCCAAGGGAGCGCCCAGCCGGGACCCGGGCTGCCCACACGGGAGCGCCTTCCAGCCGGGAGCTGGGCCGCCCTCACAGGAGTATCTCAGCCCCGCGCCGTCCACCCTCACTGGAGCGCCGAGTCGAGCCGCTGCCTGAACGCTGCCGCAGCTCGAAGACGGCCAGCCTCACGTTGGTAAGTCCTGGCTGGCTCTACCTCTGGATCCTCGAGGTCGGTCGCAGGTTGGAGGCCGCCAGCTCCGCCATTAGGCCTCAGCTCAGACGGAGGAAGAGAAGGGGGATACGACAAGAAAGTCACATTCCCCCGAAGGGAGAGACAGAAAGCCCTGTTTCACCCCCCCCCCACACACACATAACACAACCTAATAACCAAAAGTTTAACTGAACAAGACAAAAAAAACAACACAAAAAAGTAAAAACAGACAGGCCCTTCCTTTTGGCTAAAGGGATCAGGGGGTATGGAGAGAAGTCAGGTACAGGATACTGTGCTGGATGATCAGCCATGATCATATTGAATGGCGGTGCAGGCTCGAAGGGCCGAATGGTCTACTCCTGCACCTATTTTCTATGTTTCTATGAAACTGGCCTGGATGTAGTGCCAGACCACATCCACATGTACCAACTGGCAAGTTTATTATTTTAACCCCTGCCTGGTCCATTCTAAGGTTCCCACTTGCTCTACGAAGACCACCTCCATAACCAAAAGTTTAACAAAGAGCAGGGAACAAGTTTACAAAAAAAAGTAAAACACACAAAAAGAACATGGATAAAACAGACCAGAAACGTCATCTCTCCCCTTTCTTGATGCTGCCTAAAGTTGAGCTATACAGGGGGTATGCCAAAGAGAGAAGTCATTGATTGTACAGGATACTGTGCTTTGGATGATCAGCCATGATCATGATCTGACATGGCGGTTCACAGCAGAGGCTCTCAAGGGCCTAATTGCTGGTAAATTGGCCTACAAGAACCCCTGCACCTATTTTCTATGTTTCTATGAAACTGGCCTGGATGTAGTGCCAGATGACAACACCTCCTCCACTAATTCTCAACACTACTGCCGCCAATAATGCCTTCTCAGCCCCTTACTATACTCATGACATACCCTGCTTCTCTGCCAAATTTCTAAGGTTCCACATTTTCCTGCTCTACGCCTAGACCACTGTCGAAGAGCCAGTGCCAGGAAGAAAAGAAAGAGCATGGGGAACTGCAAGATCTCTGGTTTACAAAAGAAGAAGCTTGGTAGTAGGTCCACAAATCACACAACATGGATGATGACGAAGTGGAGGTGGTTGAGGCTTCAAGATTCCTGATGTCATCCAGATCAAACACATTGAAACGTCATCTCTCCACTTCACTCCTCTACGTCTGAAGATGCTGCCTGATCCATTGAGCTACTACAGCACTCTGTGTCTGCCAAAGAAAAGCATTTTAGTGTGCCTTATTGATTGCTGTCACAGTCATTATTGTGCTTTGAGAGGCTGGTCAAGGCACTCATCTACTTCAGCCTCTCAGTCAGCCTTGATCTACTACAGTTGGCCTACCATTGCTACGGGTTCACAGCAGATGGCATCTCACTGGCCCTAATTGCTGGTAAATTGGGATCCCCAACATCGGGAACCCCTGTCCAACCCCTAAGAATTTTTAGGTTTGACCATAATCTCCTAAACAAATGTATCTATCCAACGCATCATGGATCTTCGATCCCACAATGAGTGCCTTCTCTGCACTGATGGCATAACCTTCCTCAGATTTGGAGACTGTACAACACCAGGTCCTCCACTAATTCTACAACTGCAGTAGAACTGCCTGCTCCTATAATCAAATGCCTTCTCAGCCCCCATTACTTATACTCATGACATACCCATGCCCTTTCTCTGTACCACAATTCTGCTCCCTTTTCCATTGACACATTTTCAGATTGTCCACATTGCATCTGCCAAACATTTCCCACTCCACCAGCCACAATGGTCACCTTGCGTGCCTAGATTTTCAAGTGACGAAGAGCTAGGGTACAGGAAGGAGATAGAGAGCTGAGTAACATGGCGAGGCAACAATCTCTTCCTCTATGTCAGCAAAGAAGAAGCTTGATCATTGACTTGAGCAAGCGAGTCTTTGGTACCCCATGCACTTGCCATGAAAAGGACCCGTTTACTCCTAATGCTTCCTGTTTGACGAAGTGGAGCCGTGTGCTTTGAGAGCTTCAAGATTCTGTGGGGTGCGAAATCTGGAAGTCCAGAACACACCCGTTCTCCCCTCCACGGATCGAAAAAACACATTGACATGATTTACCTTTCGTGGCATCCATGGACTTTGTGCAATGATTTCACCACTTTCCAAATGTGCTGCTCTACTTCTTAAAACACTCTAAGTTGCCCCACTAATATTAACACTGGTCTGTAACTCCCACAACTCTTCCCAACTTCTAAAAAGTGGGGTTACGTTGCTACAATCTCCAGGAAGCTACTCCAGAATCTAAAGAGTTTTCGGGATTACTAATGCATCATTTCTGAACTATGTTTTGCAAAAGCTCTGCTCATGACTGTTAGAGTTGTAGATGTAGTCCAGTTCATCTCACAAAGTAGCCTCTCCCCCATCAACTCAATCTACACTTCATGCTGCCTCAGGCAAGCATCCAATATAATCAAGGACCAATTCCATTTACAAAAGCATGAAAGAATGTTGCACCAGATACAGAAACAGCTTATCCCCCCTTTGTTATCCGACTACTGAGCCATCCCAATTCATCACATGGACCAGATGGCATCATCGAGAAAAATGAGATGTGGCAGCATCTGTGTGTAGAAACACAATCGGAAAAGCAACCAGTTACAGATCGCCCCCAGTTTACAGACACATAATTGATCTACAAATGGACAAAGGTTTAGAACACTGGCTGGATGGAGGTGCCAGCTTTGCGGGATTGTAGATGACTGTTCTTGACACTGACTGGGATTTTGCCCCATCAAACACAGGAAGAATATATTTTAGAGAGACAAACAATGCTGGAATAAAAATGCTGGAGTCCCGACAAACAGGAACTCTGCAGAGGAGGAATGGGTGACGTTTCAGGTCAAGATCATTCTTCAGACTGAAAGTCCAAAGGTCTGAAAGTCTGAAGAAGGGTCTTGACCCACTCTGTCCCATTGAGTGACTCCAGCATTTTGTGTCTATCTTTGGTATAAACCAGCATCTGCTGTTCCTTCCAACACAAGAACACATTAGAGTTGATGTAATTTTGTGATGTCATTATCTCGGGACTTTGTCCAAGCCAACAGCAGTGCCTTTTTTAAAACCTTTAGATCGTCAATTGTAGTAAAATCTTTTAAAATAATATAATTATTAACCTGAGATAGATTTGGGGTAAATTTGTCAACATCAGCTTTATTATTAAGAATAGCAAAACAAGTTTCAATATGCTCCTCTTTACTATCTGTTCCTATGTTTGGATTGTTAAGTGACCTAGAAACCCTTGTTATCAAACTGTTTGAAAGATCAATAAATGGCTTATCAGCTCATCTCGAACATTTGCGGAGAGCAGCCTCTTTGACGAGGCTCAGAAGGTGGCCAAGACAGAGGAACAGCCCTGCCCCTGTCTCCATCAATGGTGTGGGTGTGCAGTTTACCAACGAGTGCAATTACCTTGGTGTGTACTTGGACAGTAAGTTGGACTGGTCTGGGAACCCTGAGGCCCTGGACAAGAAGGATCAGAGCCGGCTGTACTTTTTGTGAAGGCTCCGCTCCTTCAACATTTACAGTAAGATGCTGCAGATATTCTACCAATCGGTGGGAGCCACTACCATCCTTTTCACTGTCAGTGCTGGGGCAGCAGGGCGAAGGTCGTGGACGCTAATAGGACAGCCCTGCTGGCACTGTCCTCCATCAATGGTCTTGGGGGTGTGATGCTTACCAACTGTGCAATTATACATGGTCTCCATGTACTTGGACCGAGTAAGTTGGACTGGTCTGGGAAGTACCTGAGGAATGGACAAGAAGGATCAGATCCTTCTTCCTTGTGGCTGTACTTTTGCATATCCCCAATCCTTCCACTCTTCACTATTTCGTGCATCTTGTATTTTATGATGGCTCTGGTATAAATAGTTCTAATATACGTATCATATCATATGTCATGCGGATCTCAACTGGAATGAGCTTCATGGTGCTTCTGGGTGCATGGCTCGGGTAGTACATGACCAAGTAATGATACTGCAGTGATATGACTGAAGGAATGGCTCTTCCACTGCTGACCTGTGAGTGCAGAATGGGTCATTCCCAGAGGGCATAGAGTAATGCGCAATGGTCAAAACTGACATGAATGACGACAAACCTCAAAAACTAGCTTCTGTGAGCTCCGCAAGTTCTTGTGCAAGAATAAATGTACGGTTGGCTTGCACTGTAATTAGAGTGTCATTTAATGTTGAAAGGTGTCAAAAAGTAGACATTCCTACATATGGATTAACCCATAGATCATGGACAGTCAAATCGATGCAAATATTTTTAGACAGTTACCTTTTACCAAAAACAATTGCATTGTAGGACCTGAATGCAGTTACATGGGTCAATTGGTAAATAAATATTGGGCATGTTATTTTACACTATTAATCAATTCTGGGCAGTTTGTGAAATCGTCTCAAATCCTTCTGGACCTGCTTCACCTCTGGGCAGCTCAGTGGCAGCCAGGGAGATCAAATCAAGTTAATGCATTGGAAGGAACTGCAGATGTTGGTTTACAATGAAGATAGACAGACACAAAATGCTGGAGTAATACAGCCAGTCAGGCAGCATCTCTGGAGAAATTGCACTGGTGACGTTTCAGGTCAAGTTAAGTTGAGTTTAATGTCATATGCGCAATTGGCTTTTCCTGATCCGAGTGGTGTGGGAGTTCAGGCTTCTGTACCTCTGCCCGGTAGCGGTGATTTGAGGGCATGGCCAAGACACTGAGCATTCTTGATGACAGATGCCACTTTCTTGAAGCAGCATCTCATGTACACACTTTCAATGGTGGGAGGACTGTGCCCATGATGGACCACGCTGAGTCAGCGTATGATGGAGCGATTGTATATTGCCCCCTGTATACCAGTGAATGGCTGAATCTTGGAGGGGGACAGGGTGGGTAGTTATAATAATAATAATAATAATAATAATAATAATAATAATAAATGTTATTTATTGGGCGCCTTTCAGACATCTCAAGGACACCTTACATAGATTAACAGGAAGATAAACATATAATCAGAATTAAATAAATAATAAAGACATCACAGAAACACAAATTAAAAACAGAATTCAGTCCAAAAACAAAAAATCAAAAACACAATGTGAAGAGAGAGCAGCGGCAGCTAAAGCGCGCCATACAGACAAAAAAATTACCATACAGACAAAAAAATCATCCCCCCATGGATACCACTGTGGCGGAAGGCACAATGTCCAGTCCCCAACCCCAGGTACACCCCAAAGTCAGGCCTATTGAGGCCACCGCAATTGCCTGTACGGAGGCCCGATGTTCTTGGCCGTTCTCACTGGGTGGTGTTGCCCCGGCGTCGGGAGAGTTCTCTCAGCGGGACACCTGGAACGGCTGCTTTCTAGCTGGAGACCGCGGCTTTCGAAGCCGACAAGGCCGCACTGGTTTGGAGCTCCCACAGCCCCGCAGCCCGGAGATGTTGAACACAGCGGTCACAGCTCACCGGAGCTCGATGGCGTTGATCCAGTGCGGCGACCCAGGCAAGGCATCGCCCGTTCCACTCCACGATAGCGCTCCAGCGCTGTGCCGCCACCGAGGCCGAGGTGCTGGGCGGTCCCCGCCAGGAAACAGCGCTCCAAGCCCGCTGGTAGGCCACGAGGACGGGTCGACGTGCAGCCCGGAGAAAAAGCTGCCTCACCGACCAGGTAGGGACCTAGAAGCAAAATTGACCCCTACCCCCCACATTAAAAAGTCCATATCTCCAAACATCACTAAACAGGACTCACTAAAAACTTTTCAAAAAAGCGAATTAAAACGGATGGCTGCTGGCTAGCAGCCGTTCCCCAAGATGGCTTGATGAGATTGTGGCGAGAATGTAAAACTGGATTATCATAGGATGAATACAGTTATAGATTGATGGTGTGATACAGCGAGGAAACAGGGCCTTTGACCCAACTTGCCCACACTGGCCAAAATGTCCCAGCTACAGTAGCCCCACCTCCAAACCTGTCCTATCCTTGAAACTGTCTAACTGTTTCTTAAACATTGGGATAGTCCCTGCCTCAACTGCCTCCTCTGGCAGCTTGTTCTACACCCCCACCACCCTTTATGTGAAAAAGTGACCCCTCAGATTCCTACTAAATCTTTACCCCTTCACCTGAAACCTATGTCCACTGGTCCTTGATTCACCTGCTCTGGGCAAGAGAGTCTGTGCATCCACCCGACCTATTCCTCCAGTTTAAAATCAAACTGCTAAGTCGAGACGATCAAGGCACCTGGTTGATTTTAAGCCGCGCCAGGCGATGAAAGGCCCCGCAAATGGGCCGATTCAAGCCCCACGATTCGGGGCGCACAAAGCTGCATTTCGTTGTCTCTGTACTGTACACTGACAATAACAATTAAAGTTGAATCTGAATCCGAATCTGAATCTGCTGTTGCTGGAGTTCAGAGTCAGTCACCAACCAGGTCAACCCTGTAACCATTCACAGGGCCCACGGCTGAAGCCTCGTCTGTGTGCGTGGTCACTCAGAACCACACACCCCCCCCCCATGTTTAGACAGCAATTTCTGTCACGGATTACAGTGATTATGGCAGTAATTAGGGCATTGTTTGTAACTGAGAGAAAATGACTTCAAAGTCCATGAAGGAATTTCCTGCAGCTTCGTAAAAAAAGAACCATATTCCTTTGGTTTGGGTCTTCCAAGTTTTAATGATCCTAACAGGAAAAACTATGGCCAGTAAACTGTGAGCCCAGTATTTTGAGACTGAATTCAAGATTTGTATTTCATATAAACAGGAATAGTACAGAAAGGGCAAAGTCTGCTGAAGAAGGGCTGAAGCCAATTCCATCAATACTGTACCATCTGCAACATTAAAAAATGTTTTGTCAAATTTTAGCTTGCCCCTGCTGTGATGAAACAAAAAGGATTGGACGAAACTACGAGAATAAGATCGCTAATATTGAGGACGCTTATTAAAGTATATTGATTTTATTGAGGGTTTTGACTAGGGATCAATAAACCCTTTGCGATGGGAATTTATGATGTGAAGTCATTAATTAGCAGCATTCAAGAAACACTACATTTTTAAGAACTTTGAACTTGAAGGGTACAAATGGTACCAGAAGCAGGGCGACTCTTGTGTACTACCTCAGTGGAATCTATTATTCTTAAAATCTTCTACTTAGGTACAATTGTGCCTATGTATGGTCATATTTTTACTGAACTGTGTTCAAAAAAGGAATTCCACTGTACCGAGGTACATGCAATAACAAAGTACCATTGAATCACTAAACAATTGAAGACCAGCTAAATATATACTGTTGCTATTTGTGTGGAGTTAAACATTCAGAGCAGAGGAGGCCACAGGGCCAGCAGGATAATAGCATCCATTTGAAGTACAGACCTTGGTCTTTCAGGACTGAAAGTCATTGAGTGGCTAAATAACATTTTTGAAAAATTGTGTCATAAAATTCATTTCACAAACGTGAGGAATTTGTCATGACAGACATCCTGCTCTAAAACATGATGGGGTCACTTATTACACAGTAAGTCAACCTTAATATATAACCTAATATTATAAGGCAGCTAATTAAGTCAGTTCGTACACTTTGAACAGATCGCCTTTGCACAAATTGTCCCTTGGGGCTCAGAAGGCTGATAGGAGAGATGTGTAGAAGGACCAATATTAAGACTCAAGCGAATGCAAAACGTTTTTTTGTTTCCTTAGTCTTCTTGCTTGTCGCTGACTGTAATACAAGTTTATGTTCGAGAAAATATTGTGGATTTGCATAACCCTTTGGCAGTGGCATATTTTAAGGCATTGATCCCAAGGTTATAATGAAACAGTCAGGTCTGTACATGGATCACTTCAAACAGTTGCCTTAAAGACATATTCAAAGCTTCATGGTTTAAACGGCCACTTATCCAGCCCCTCCTCTCCCAATGCTGTGCTTCTCACCGAGGGCATGATTCCACCAACTTGCCGTTTTCACAGAACGGGCTCTCCGACAAGTTTGGGCTGAAAGATTGTGCCATCAGGCCACTTGATCATTGAAGGGTGTGCAATTAAGTCTGATCACAGACTGAAGAAGGGTCTTGACCGGAAACATCACCCATTCCTTCTGTCCAGAGATGCTGCCTGCCCCGTTGAGTTACTCCAGCATTTTGTGTCTATCTTCTGTTTAAACCCACAACTGCAGTTCCTTCCTACACTGATCACATACCCATCTGATTCTCATTTAAGCTATATATGCATATGGAATCATGAAGATTGTTAGGTGCCCATC
The DNA here is from genome assembly GCF_028641065.1 of Leucoraja erinaceus. Lineage (NCBI taxonomy): Eukaryota > Metazoa > Chordata > Chondrichthyes > Rajiformes > Rajidae > Leucoraja > Leucoraja erinaceus. Next base: position 8,392,770 of record NC_073387.1, read on the forward strand.
TGAACACTGCTTATCTGAAATCATCTTACTTAGAAAATGGGTCACAAATCTGGTCTTGTGAATCAACACTGCACTTAACTAGAATTATTACTTCTCAATAACACCCTCACAGTTACTGATAACATTGACATTGGTTGTATCTTAATTCACTTAGCATGTCATCAACTAAATGCTAAAGAAACATATTTCTTTGTAGGATGGCGATCCTAAATTTGTTGCTTGATTCTTTCACATCACCCCAGTCTCTTTCCAGCTGTGTTTAGATGAACATCAGTGGATGGCACAGCATGGAGTGTTTCTGCCTCACAGATCCAGTAACCTAGGTTCAATCCTAACCTCAGGTGCTGTCTGTGCAGAGTTTGCATGTTTGCTCTACAACTGTGTGGGTTTCCTTGGAGTGTTCCAATATGCTCCCACATCCAAAAGATATATCGAGATGTAAATTACTGTAATTTGCTACATAGGTAAATGGCAACATAAATAAAATGAAGCTGATTGACATATGAGAGAGAGTAAATTGCCAGAGAAATTGGGAGATACAGAATGGGCGTGGGATTGTTCTGCTGACAACTAACAAGGATCTAATGGGCTGAATGGCCTTGTTGAATGTATTGTGTTGCAGAGAGGAAGAGAGATTGAGGAGAGGGTGGATAAAAATGATAAGGCTCATGAACCACTGAAACTTTATCCTTGCTTCTCTCTTCTCAGGTGCTGCCTGACCTGCTGAGTATTTCCAGCGTTTCTTGTTTTTATTTCAGATTTCCTAGCATCGCAATATTTTTGGTAGTGATTGTTTAAGCTCTTTGGCCTTGGTACGTACATTATCTCCTTCTGCAAAGAGGAGTTTCCAGTTCAGAGACATGCCAACAATTTGCTTTGGAACTGTCCAGGTCAGGGCATGCATGTTCCTTTTCGAGTGAAGGGCAGGGCAGGTGGGCATGAGGAAGCATGGGTGATGAAAGAAATTGAGGTGCAGGTCAGGAAAAAGAAGGGGGTATGGGCAGCTGGGATCAGTGTATCCCTGGAGGAGTTTTGGGAACTGGGGAACATACTTGAGAAGAAAATCAGAATGACAAAATGGAGGCAAGAGATATCTATGGAAGATAATATTAAGGAAGATCCAAAGAGATTTTATACATTCATTAAGGGAAAGAAGGTGAGTAGAGAGAGAATGGGGCTCCTCAGAAACCAAAGCGATCATTTCTGCATGGAGCCACAGGAGATGGGGAGAGTATTTCTCCTTTGTCTTCGAAATTGGACAGTTAATGGAAGTGTCTTGAGGACAGTCTGTATTACAGTCAAGAACGCGCTAAACATCCTAAGGTGCATAAAGGTAGACAAATCCCCTGGGCCTGATCAAATATATTCGAGGAAGCTAGGGAAAAACTTATAAGATTTGGCTGAGATATTTGGATTAGATATGTCTGAGATGCCAGAAGACTGGGGGTGGCTCATGTTGTGCCTTTATTTAAGAACTATAGACAATTAAACCTAACATCTGCAGTAAGCAAGTTACTGAGGATTATTCGGAGGGATAAGATATATATGGATTTGGATTGAGAGGGGTTGATTAGCATGGTTTTATGTGTGGGAGATCATGTCTGACAAACCTGATTGAGTTTTTTGAAGAAGTAACTAAGAGATTGATGAGGGCAGAACTGTAGACATTGTCTACATGGATTTCAACAAGATATTTGATTTTGCATGGTAGGCTGCTCTGGAAGGTTAGATCACATGGGACCCAAGGAGAACTAGCCAACTGGAGAGAACATTGGCTGAAGGAAGCAGAGGGTAATGATGGAAGATTGTTCTTCAGACTGGAGGCCTTGTGACTATTGATTCACCACAGGCATCAGTGTTGGGCCCATTGCTGTTTGTGGTTTAAATCAATGATTTGAGTGAGAATGTACAAGGCATAATTAGTAAGTTTGCAGATGGCACTAAAGTGGTGTATTGTAAATAGCGAAGATGGTTATCAAACATTACCAACAGGGTCTTGATCAGTGGACAATTGGGCTGCGGGATTGTTAGTGGAGTTTAATGTAGGTAAGCCGAGGTGTTGAATTTTGGGAAGTCAAACCAGGGAAGGACCTTCACAATGAATAACAGGGCTTTGGGTATTGTTGTAGAGCAGAAGAATTGAGGAGTATAGGTACATAGTTCCTTGAAAGTGGTGGCACTGGTAGATAAGGTGGCAAGAAGGTTTTCAGCAGGTTGGCATTCATCACACAGGGTATTGAGCATAAAAGTTGGGATGTTATGTTACAGTTGTACATGCCACTGGTGAGGCTACATTTAGAGTATTGTATTCAGTTGTGGTCACCCTATTGTAGGAAAGATGATGATAATCTGGAAGGAGTGCAGAGAAGATATACAAGATGTTGCTAGGGTTTAAGGGCCCGATCTATAGGAAAAGGTTAAGCAGCAAGGACTTTATTCCCTGAAGCGCAGGAGGACGAGGGGTAATCTTATAGAGGTGGATGAGATCATGAGGGGAATAGATAAAGTAGATGCACAGAGTATTTTACCCAGAATAGGGGAATCAACAAGCAGAGGTCATAGGTTGAAGGTGAGAGAGGAAAGATTTCGTAGGAACCTGAAGGGCAACTTTTTCACACAGAGGGTGGTGGGTATATGGAATTGGCTGCCAGAAGATGTCGTTGAGCCAGGTACTATAGGAAGAATTAAAATACATTTGGACTGGTACATGGATAGGGAAGATTTAGAGGGATATGAGCCAAATGCATACAGGTGAGACTAGTGTAGATGGGGCATGTTGGTCAGTGTGGTCAATCTGGACTGTAGGGCCTGTTTCCATGCTGTATGACTCTATGGCCATGACACGATGACTCTATAATCACTGTAAAGATTTCATATTTAGCTTTTTTTTTTGATTGAACCAGGCAGGCATGAGCCTGGATCACGTGCCCAAGCATAATTCCATCAGTTGCACTTTAACTACTTGCTGTGCCCAGTTTCAATGTTTTGTTTTCATTTTCCTCGGTGCCAGTGTTATCCCTTGATCAAGAAAGCAACTGATATGCAGATTATTTCTTAACACCAAAGTAGTTGCTCAGCATTCTTGGCACATAAATGCATTGTTAGCTCATCATTGACGTTAACAGCCTGGGACAACGTATTCTCCTTATATTTTCTGACACTTGAGTGCCTTTGAAAAGCCAAGCATGGAGCCATGCTGAGGGATCTCTGAATTTATGGTGGTGCCTCTTTAAAACCCCAGTAACACATACACCTGCTTGGATTTCTTATTTACACCTCAGAATGTGTAGGAAGGAACTGTAGATGCTGGTTTACACTGATGATAAGCACAAAATGCTGCAGTAACTCAGAAAGACAGGCAGCTTCTCTGGAGAGAAGGAATGGGTGACATTTTGGGTCAAAACTATTCTTCAGACTGAGTCAGGGGTGTATAGGAAGGAACTGCAGATGCTGGTTTAAACTGAAGATGGACACAAAAGTTGGAGCAACTCAGGTTTGAGTCTGAATACCGAGTCTTGAGGACTGAGTCTGAAGAAGGTCTCAACCTGAAACATCATCTATTCATTTTCTCCAGAGATGTTGTGTGACCCGCTGAGTTACTCCAGCTTTTTGTGTCTATGCACCAAAACCCTGCCACACTTGAGGACTCCAAAGCATGAAAGTAATGCTACTGTTAAATAGAGCTTTGATTGTTACTCTTCAGTATTAGGTACTAGACCTGAGGAATAACATGGGGGTAAAGCTGAGATGGTAGGTTAAATCTATTAGATTATCGTTACATTTTTCATAAAGATTTAATAATTATGGATCATATAGATAAGGTTTAAGATAATTAAAATAAATAACAGAGTATACAAGAGCATTTATTCCCCTGCAGGAATGTCTAACAAGAAAACATCTTAACATTACAGCCAGGTAATTCAGGGATCATAATAGGGCCCATATTTTGTGACATATGACCAGAAACAGTAAAATATATAGATAAAGGAACATCTGTGAAGGATTGAAAGTTGTAAAGAGATGGAGAAGCTCAAGGAGCGAATTTCAGACACAGGCTGGTAAGTTAACTGACCACTAAAAATTGCTTCTTGTGTGTAAGTAAGGGGTACACTCTGGGGAACTTGATGGGAATGTGTGAATATTGCAATAGGCTGATGAACGCAAAATGCTGGAGTAACGCAGAGGGACAGGCAGCATCTCTGTAGAGAAGGAATAGGTGACGTTTCGGGTCGTGACTCTTCTTCAGACTGAAAGTCATGGGAGAGGGAAACGAGAGATATAGAGGCTGATGTAGAGAGAGGGTGAAAGTATTCAGACCCATTCACTTTTTCCACATTTTGTTACGTTACAGCCTTATTCTAAAATTGATTAAATTATTTTTTTTTTTTAAATCATCAATCTACACACAATACCCCATAATTAAAAAGCAGAAACAGCTGTTTAGAAATTTTTGCAAAGTAATTCAAAATAAATAACTGATCGCATTTACATAAGTATTCAGTCCCATTACTCAGTACTTTGTTGAGGCACCTTTGGCAGAAATTACAGCCTCAAGTATTTTGGGTATGATGCTACAAGTTTGGCACATCTGTATTTGGGTAATTTCTCCCATTCTTCTCTGCAGATCCTCTCAAGCTCTGTCAGGTTGGATGGGGAGCGTTGATGCACAGCCATTTTCAGGTCCCTCCAGAGATGTTCGATCGGGTTCAAGTCCAGGCTCTGGCTGGGCCACTCAAGGACATTCACAAACTTGTCACGAAGCCACTCCTGCGTTGTCTTGGCTGTGTGCTTAGGGTCATTGTCCTGTTGAAAGGTGAACCTCCACCCCAGTCTGAGGTCCTGAACACTCTGGAATAGATTTTCATCAAGGTTCTCTCTGTACTTTGCTCCATTCATCTTTCTCTCAATCCTGACTAGTCTCCCAGCTCTTGCCACTGAAAAACATCCCACAGCCTGATGCTGCCACCATCATGCTTCACCGTAGATATGGTATTGGCCAGGTGATGGGCGGTGCCTGATTTCCTCCAGACGTGACGCTTGGCATTCAGGAGAAAGAGTTCAATCTTGGTTTCATCAGCCCAGAGAATCTTGTTTAGGTGCCCTTTTGCAAACTCCAAGCGGGCTGTCATGTGCCTTTTACTGAGGTGTGGCTTCCATCTGGCTATACCATAAAGGCCTGATTGGTGGAGTGCTGCAGATATAGTTGTCCTTCTGAAAGGTTCTCCCATCTCCACAGAAGAACTCTGGAGCTCTGTCAGAGTGACCATCGGGTTCTTGGTCACCTTCCTGACCAAAGCCCTTCTCCCCAGATTGCTTAATTTGGCCGGACGGCCAGCTCTATGAAGAGTCCTGGTGGTTCCAAAGTTCTTCTATTTAAGAATGACGGCAGCCACTGTGCTCGTCGGGACTTGCAGTGCTGCAGAAATTGTTTTATACCCTTCTCCAGATCTGTGTCTCAACACAATCCTGCCTTGGAGGTCTTCAGACAATTCCTTCATCTTCATGGCTTGGTTTTTGCTCTGACATGCACTGTGGGACTGTGGGACCTTATATAGACAGGTGTGTGCCTTTCCAAATCATGTCCAATCAATTTTTTGCCACTGGTGGACTCCAATCAAGTTGTAGAAACATCTCTTGGATAATCAATGGAAACAGGATGAACCTAAGCTCAACTACTTTGAGTGTCATAGGAAAGGGTCTGAATACTTATTTAAATGTGATATTTCAGTTATTTCTTTTTAATTACTTTGCATAAATTTTGAAACACCTGTTTTCACTTCTTCATTCTGGGGTATTGTGTGTAGATTGATGATAAATAAAATGAATTTAATCCATTTTAAAATAAGGCTGTAACGTAACAAAACGTGGAAAAAGGGAAGGGGTCTGAATACTTTCTGAATGCACTGTATACTGTAGAACAAATGAATGAATGATATTAAAAAAAAACAATGATAAAGCAAACAGGTTATTGTTAGCTGTAGCGAAATGAGAGCAAAAAACTGGCATGACTTGGGTGGTGGAGGGGTGAAGAGAGAAGGAATGTAGGGGTTACTTGAAGTTAGAGAAATCAATATTCATACCCCTGGATTGTAAGCTGCCCAAGCAAAATATGAGACGCTGTTCCTGCAATTTGCATTTAGCCTCACTCTGAGAATGGAGGAGACCTATGACAGAAAGGTCAGCATGGGAATGGGAAGTGGAATTAAAGTGTTTAGCAACCGGGGGAGCAAGTAGGTCCAGGCAGACTGAGCGAAGGTGTTCAACGAAATGATCGCCCAGTCTACATTTGGTCTCGCCGATGTATAAGAGAACACATCTTGAACAACGGATACTGGAGATCTGGTTGGGGGAGGTGCAAGTGCTGTTGGGGTCTCTGGACAGAGTCGAGGGAGCAGCTAACAAGTGCTTGCTGGTTGGGGCAGAAGGCACGTTCCTGACCTAAGCCGCTCTATGGCACCATGTTATACAATCAGTGGCTCAAGAGCAGATAGTTTTATTGAGGAGCAAGAAAAAAGCAATGTTGTGTAAATCTTTTGATCCATGATCATTTGAAGGTAGATTCACTGAAAATGTCAAGACAGGAATAGATGGATTTTTGGAGGATTATTACATGTAAATGCGTTTGAGAGGCAGATAAATCTTTATTTCACTGAATTGCAGGTTTGAAGGATTAAGTGATCAATGCCCCTAACAAAGCACACATTTCATTCAGCTCTGCATAAGATTTACAGCTCTAACATTATATCTGGCAAAAAGTTTCATTGATCTATCCCCTCTTGCGGTAAAACACATTAAGGTTCTCCATTGTGGCTGGCATTTCTTTGTAGCTTGCTTTGGTGCCAGTTAATATAACCCAACATAGCAAAGGAAAATGGGATTAGCGTCCATGGACAGAAAGGTCAGCATGGACATGGTGAGCCAAAGGGTTTGTTCCTGCACAATATGGCTCTGATCCATTATGGAGCCCTTGGGACTCAGACACACTTTAAAAAGGGAAGCTGAAAGGGCTGCTTTGCCAGAGACCTCTGCCAATAAAGAAACGCTCAGCACATTTTTGTGGGGTGGCTGCCACTGAGTGTTTGGATGGGGGTTCCAGGGAGAACATTGTGGCCTGTCAGCACTGCAATATGAGGATCAAAACGACACCCTGGTTAAAATGGGGAGCGTGCACCATTGTCGGGGACCAGCAGACCTGTTCTAGGTGTTGACAGACTTGTCAAGAAAGAACAGTCACCCTTATCACCTCCCATTAGATGTGATGAAAGCTGCGACCTCTCCCTCTTCTTGTTTGGCAGTTCAGTTCTTTCCTGACACAAAACAAATAGAGAGTGACACTGCTGACCTTGTTTGTCCACAGCACATCTAGGTAGGGGGTGTAGAGGATGTGCTGCCTCAAGAAGCCAGCTAACATCATCAGGCCCATACTGCCCCAGCCATACTCTCATCTCATTGCTACCTTTGGAAAGAGGGAACAAAAGCCTGAAAAACCATTACATCCAGGTTCAGGAATTCATCAATCATTAGACTCTTGAACCCCCCTGTACAACCCGAGCAACCTCACCTCCACACTGAACTACTGTGATTCTAGTACTACTAAAGTGGCACTACATGATTATGGTCTAGCTTACTAAATATGTCTAATGAATTCTTGTACTTTTGTTTGATGTGCTGTTGCATTTAATGTGCTTGCAAAGCTGAAGGAGATAAGAATTTCATTGTTCTGGTACTGGTGCACATGATAATTAAACATGAGAATCACAGTGCTGGATGAACTCAGTGAGTCAGGCAGCATCTGTGGAGGGAAATAGACAGATGACATTTTATTATTTTTTAAATAATTTTATTTACTGGAAGTATAGTACATTACAATAGTACAAGCCAAATACATCTTATTACATTTATTGTACCACTTCATTTTTTAAGCTTTTAAAAGAGAGAGAAATAAAGAAAGTAAAGAAAGTGAGAGAAAGTCGTGATATTGTGAAAGAGTGATCAAAAAGAAAGACCCATTAAGCAAAGAGTTAGGGAAAAAAGTTAAGAAATAGGCCATAGAAAATAAAAAAATAAAAATAAACAAAAGCTCTATTATGAAGACCGTGCAAAAAGGGATATACCAACTTCGTATTTTTCATCCCCCCCTTACCAGATCCTGACACCATTTCTTTTTAAAGTACTGTTGCACCTTATACTTGTAGTAAGTCGATAAATGCAGACCACGTCTTTTGGAAGTGGTCTGATTTGCCTGCAAGAAGGAGTCCCATATCTTCCAGGTGTAATGTTTCAAACATATTTGAAATCCACATATTTATTGGTCGTATAGGAGCGTTTTTCCAGAATTTAAGTATAAGCTTTTTTCCCGTTATTAACCCGTAATTAAATAGATTCTATTGAAACACATTTAGTTCAGGGCTGCCTTCCATTGTTCCAAAGATAATCCATTATGCTTTTGGTAACAATTTTATTTTAAATAATTTTGTGAAGATTTCAAAAATTTCAGTCCAAAATTTTTGAATTTTTATACAAAAAATAAATGAGTGCGCTATAGTAACTTTTTGAGATAGGCATTTATCACAAGCTGGTGAGATGTTAGGAAAAAGTTTACTTATTTTGGTTTTTGAATAGTATAATCCATGTAAGATCTTAAATCGAATTAGAGTGTGTCTTACGTTAATCAAGCATTTATGCACATATAGTAAATGTTTATCCCACCTCTCTTTTGAAATTTTTATAGCTAGTTCTTGTTCCCAGTCTCTTCTAATACCGTCGGTTGATGGTATTTCTATATTTAGAATGATGTTATACAAGTATGATATTACATTTGCTGATTCGGCCTTTGTCTTCATTGCTTTGTCCAGTAAATCTGGTGGCATATTATAATAATCTTGTGTATATTTTTTCAGATAGTCACATAATTGAAAATATTTAAAATAATGATTATTTCTCAAATTGTATTTTAATTGTAATTGTTGGAATGATAATAATTTTCCAGTTTCATACATGTCTCCGAGCGTTTTAATTCCTATTCTTTCCCATTGTGTAAATGATTTATCTATAATAGAAGGTTTAAACGACGGGTTATTAACTATTGGAGATAAATGAGATAGATTTCTTAATTTTAGGGTATGTTTTATTTGTTTCCAAGTTCTAATTGTACTATGTATAGACGACATAGACAGACGACAACTTGACGCGGAACTCTTCTTTAAGGGCCTGCCCCACTAACGTGACTTTTCAGCGACTGTCTTTGACCTTCAAGCTCGAGGGCACTCGCCTGAAAAACCTTGAGCTGGATCGACCATCAGCGATGAAACCACGAGCTGGATGGACCGCGCGCACGTACGCACACATACACACACACACACGGCCAGGGACAGCGGGGGAGCTTGGTCTGAAATTCACTCCCGCGATGAACTGGAAGGTAAAAGACGGCTGTACAGTGTACGTATGGTAAGTCCTTTAAAGAGCGCTGGGGGGGGGGGGGGGGGGGGGGGGGGGGGGGGGGGGGGGGGGAGAGGGGGGAGAGAGAGAGGGGAGAGAGGGAGAGAGAAGGAGTGGAGCCACTTTTAAGAAGCCAGACAACTTTTAATTAAGTTTAGCGGGCATTTAACATTACCAGTTTTCCTTGGTTCTGAAAACTCCAATGAGCCAATTAAAATGCCCGGTCGGCAAAGTCGATTGCCTACGGCTACCTCGACTGCCTAGTGACCCCACTCCACTGCACTACGAGTTCAAAAGAACCATGCCGACCAATTTTTACTCGCGGAAAATATTTCAGCATGCTGAAACGTTTTCCTCGACCAAACTGAGGCCACGAGTATGCGGGAACTTCCCTCGAGCATGAAGGAGTGTTCCAGTGACCTCATAGGACTATGCTGCGAGTTTGAGTCAAGCGCAAACTCTTCTAAATTCGCAGATTAGGTCGCCGCAGTGGGACAGGCCCTTAAGACTTCAGGCCCCCGAACCCAAATGTAGTTTGTCCATTTCCCACCACAGATGCTGCCTGACCCATTGTTCCACCCGCATAGTCATAGAGTCATACAGTGTAGAAACAGGCCCTTCGACCCTCCAAAATGTCCCATCTACTCTAGTCCCACCTGCCTGCATTTGCCTCATATCCCTCTAAACCTGTCCTATCCATGTACCTGTCTGAATGTTTCTTAAAAGTCGCGATGGTACCTGGCTCATCTACCTCCTCTGGCAGCTCGTTTAATATACCCACCATGCTTTGTGGGAAAAGTTACCTCTCAAGGTTGTTATTAATTCTTTCCTCCATCATCTTATACCTATGCCCTCTGGTTCTTGATTCCTCTACTCTGGGCCACAGAGTCTGTGCGTCTACCCGATCTAGCTGTCTCATGATTTTGTACACCTCTATAAATTTATCTTTCATCCGCCTACACTCCAAGGAATAGAGTCCTAGCCTCCTCGACCTCTCCCCATACCTCAGGCCCACAAGTCAGGGCAACATCCTCATAGATTTTCTCTGTACCCTTTCCAGCTTGACAGCGTTGTCTGCGGAGGGCGCTCAGCATCACCAAGGACTGCTCTCATCCTAACCATGGACTGTTTACCCTCCTACCATCCGGGTGGCGCTACAGGTCTCTCCGTTGCCGAACCAGCAGGTCGAGGAACAGCTTCTTCCCGGCGGCTGTCACTCTACTCAACAACGTACCTCGGTGACTGCCAATCACCACCCCCCCCCGGACACTTATTATTATTTATTCAAATCATTTGCTATGTCGCTCTTCCAGGGAGATGCTAAATGCATTTCGTTGTCTCTGTACTGTACACTGACAATGACAATTAAAATTAAAATTAAAATTGAATCTGAACATCTTTCCTCTAACATGCGCCCAGAACGGAACAGAGTACTCTAAATGTGACCTCATCAAAGTCTAATATAACTGCAACGTGACCTCTCAACTTCTATAGTCAATACCCTGACTGATGAAGGCCAATGTGCCAAAAGCCTTTTTGACCACCCTATCTACCTCTGGTGCCACTTTTAACAAACTATGTATCTGCACTCCTAGATCCCTCTGCTCTATAATACTCCCCAGAGTCTTACCATTCATTGTGTAGTTCCTGTCCATGTAATTCTTCATAAAACACAACACCTCACACACCTCAGTATTAAATTCCATCAACTATTCCTCAACCCACCTGCCCATCTGATCAAGATCCTGAGGTTTTTCACTTTGGTTTTTGGTCAAGATTCCAGCATCTGTAGCCCCTTGTATCTCCTGGCAATTAAATTGTCTTTACTCTTGAGCACAGTGCAACTACAGGACTGGGAGAGCGAAACAGCTATACTATAAATGCCAGGGGAAAGGTGGCGGTGAAGCCGCAGTGGCAGTATTGTGTTCAGTTTCGGGCACCCTGCTTAACGAAGGATGTAATTAAGCTGGGAAAAAATGCAAAGAAGAATGCCGTGCATGTTACCAGCACTTGAGGGTATGAAACATAGAAACATAGAAGTATGAAGTATAGGAAAGGGTTGGGCAGGGTAGGTCTTTATTCTTTGCAGTGCAGGTGGCTGCGGGGTGATGATATGATCATGAGATCACACCATAAAGGAGCAGAATAAGACCATTCTGTCCATCACGTCTACTCCGTAATTCAATCATGGCTGATCTATCTCTCCCTCCTAACCGCATTCTCCCGCCTTCTCCCCATAACCTCTGACACCCGTACTAATCAATAATATATCTATCTCTGCCTTAAAAATATCTATTGACTTTGTCTCCACAGCCTTCTGTGGCAAAGATTCTCCACCCTCTGGCTAAAGACATTTCTCTTCATCTCCTTCCTCAAGGAACATCCTTTAATTCATAGGCTTTGACTTCTAATCCTAGACTTTGCCACTAGTGGAAACATCCTGTCCGCACCCACTCAATCTAAGCCTTTCACTATTCTGTACGTTTCAATGAGTGATCTTATAGGAGTATATAAATTCACCAGTAGACTAGATGGGGTGAATATTTTACCCAGAGTTGGAGAATCAAGAACCACGGTGAGGCAAAAAGATTTAAAAGAAACCTAAGGGGCAACTTTTCCATTCAGAGAGAGATGGATATATGAAACAATCTGCCAGAAAAGACACTTGGACAGTAAATGGATGGGAAAGGTTTAGAGGGATATGGGTCAAATGAGGGTAAAAGTGACTAGCTTAGATGGGCCACCTTGCTCGGCATGGACGAGTTGGGTCAAAGGGCCTGTTTCGTGCTGCATGACTCTATGACTATATGGCAGCAGCATCCGTCAGATTCACAGGAGATGGTGAAGTTGCCGTATCAGTCTGCCAGTGCATGGTGCATTCCCCAGTCATCTTACTCGCTAGGATATAGTCCAGAGCCCCACTTCTCATCACCAAGCAGCGCCCCACGTCTGCCCAGTACCAGGCCTGACTGGCAGACTCTCCACTGACCTGTTGTATGATTCTATTTCTTTTAATCAAAATAAACTTTATTCAGGATCAAATGTATGTACTAAACCAAAAACAAAATTTGTCAAAATTCTCCATGGCTATACATATATTTGTTTGCATTATATTTGTAATTTTCTAAAAAACCACGATTATTCCCGGCACCATTGCCAGTCATGTGGCCCCCTGGGGTGATATCCCTTCCCTCATTTGAGGGGTGACTCCAACATACCTGCCCCCCAATATGCAGTTGCAGAATGACCCTAGACTGTGGTCCACCCCCACAGAGCCTTGGCGTTGGCTGCACTGAGTTTCACTGCGTCCCTTAGCACGTCCTCCTGCAGTCTACAGTGGGTCAGTCAGTAACATTCTGTGGTGTGTCAATGATGCAACCACACTAATACGAGGCAAAGGTTTGCACACCACAGTGATGTTCATAATGCATTTTATATATAATGCAATAATTACCTAATTTCCTGCTCTTCTTACATGCATTATGATTCCTTGCAACATATCTACTATATCAGCTGTTCTAGGTGTGGATTCCTATATATTGGCGAGACCAAGTGCAGCGATCGTTTCATTGAATATCTTCGTTCAGTCCGCCTGGGCCTATTCGATCTTCCGGTTGCTAAACACTTTAACTCCCCCTCCCATTCCAACACTAACCTTTCTGTCCTGGGCCTCCTCCTTTGGTGGTGCAGCGGTGAAGTTGCAGACTTAAAGTGCTTGCAGGTTTCACCCCGACTATGGGTGCTGACTGTACGGCATTTGTATATTGTCCCCATGACTGTGTGGGTTTTACTCCGAGATCTTCGGTTTCATCCCGCACTCCAAAGACCCACACGTCTGTAGGTTAATTGGCTTGGTGTATGTGCAAATTGTCCCTAGTGTGCATAGGATAGTGTTAATGTGCGTGGATCGCTGGTCGGTGCGTACTCAATGGGCTGAAGGGCCTGTTTCCGCGCTGTATCTCTAAACTAAAAAACTAAACACTATCAGAGTGAGACCAAACACAAATTGGAGGAACAGGACCTCATATTTCGCTTGGGCTGCTTACAACCTAATGGTATGGATACTGATTTCTCTAACTTTCAGTAATCCTTACTTTCCCTCTCTCTTCATCCCTCTCCCACCCTAGTTCTCCTACTAGTTTCACTGTCCTCCTGCTTAATTTTACTGTTAGTATGGCTCGTTGTCACCTTCCCCTCATCCAACAATGAACCATTGTACATTTCCTTGAACATCGTCTGCTTTGATCTATTCTTTTCACACCTTACATGTTCTATGTACCCTTCCATATCTCGTTTCCCTCTGCAGTTAGTGCATTTCCAGGGACTCTGGTTCAATGCTGACCTTGGCGGTGTGGGGTTTATATGCTGTCCCTGTGACTGTGTGGGTTTCCTCTGGTTTCTGTCCACCTCTCAACAATGATGTGCAGCAAAGTTAATTGTCAGCCATAAGTAACCCTTAAACGCAGATAAGCTGCAAAAGCTTATAAAGGAGGTTGATCAGCTAATAACGAAGAATTACTGTGTGGGTAGGAACTGCAGATGCTGGTTTAAACCAAACATAGACACAAAAAGCTGGAGTAACTCAGCGGGACGGACAGCATCTCTGGAGAGAAGAAATGGGTGACGTTTCAGGGTCAGGACCCTTCTTGTCAGAAGAAGGGTCTCGACCCGAAATGTCACCCATTCTCCAAAGAAGAATAACTTGTAGGAGATAGACCAGAAATGTCACGCAGTTGTTCTATCCAGAGATGCTGCCTGTTCCACTGAGTTACTCCAGCATTTTGTGTCTATCTTCGGTTTAAACCAGCATCTGCAGTTCCTTCCTAAACATAACTTGCAGGACTGTAGGGAATGAAGGGCAGGAGAATGGGACTAATAGGGTTGATGTATTGGGATGCAGCATTAGATCCAATGGCTCATTCTTTGTAGTCGCAAGTACTGTAACTCCTTGAAATAAAGCCTAACTTTCTATTAGCTTTTGTACAAGAAAAATACTTTTTAAGGCAAGGGTTTTTGTATTGCCTAGCATATCCTTCAACATGTGGATGTCCTCAATTATCATGATTTGCTTGACTGAGAACCACAACTTTGCATAAATAACCCTGGAGGCTAGTTTGTACGCTGTAACACGGTTGATGCAATAAATAATTTATCTCCATCACTCTCCAGCTTCATCCACTCCCTCCTAAATTGCTTTCAACTTTCACCTGCTGTTTTTCATTAGTAATAAATAATCAACCCAGGAACTGTCAAAACATGGTGCAAAACAACGGGTGGAGTTTGAGTGCAGCGGCATTGTCAGTAGGTTTTCAACGCGCCTTGCGGAACGTTTTCAACATAAGCTAGTACTTTAAAGAGGAAACTGGAGCACCCGGAGAAAAAACACGCGGTCACAGAGAGAACGTACAAACTCCATACAGATACAATCGAACACGGGCTTCTGGCACTGTAAAGGGCCTGTCCCACTAAGGAGATTTTTTTTTTTTAATTAATATTATTTTTTTTTTAGGCGACTAGGCTGTCGCCAAATGGTAGCCGGGATGTCACCTGTATGGTCGTGAGTAGTCTCCTCAGTCGCCCAAAGAGTCATAGCATCTTTCTGGTCACTGCTGGATTTTCAGCATGTGGAAACATTTTCGGAGACAGTCGGCGACAGTGGATTTGACGCCAATGAGCGTAGCTTGACTTCTCCTGATGTAGGTGCTGTCATAGTTGTCGCCAGGTTAATGTAGGTTGTCGCCAGGTGTCGTAGGTTGTCGCCAGGTGACGTAGGTTGTCGCCGATGTTGACTTTGTTTTTTTTGTTGTTAAAGTAATTATTCTATTTCAAATTTTATGTCGAAGGGGGGGGTCCATTCGCCGTTTTTTGGAAACCTTCTACAACTATGACAGTCGCCAGCAATCGCCTAAAAATAGCCTAAGTGGGACAGGCCCTTAAGGTAGCAACTCTACCGCTGCACCGCTGTGCTGCCCCAGAATACAAGGCAATGTGCTCCCTCTGTTCTAAAACAAGTGGGACGTACAAGCTACATATTAATAGACACATCTAACAAATAAGTGTTTTAGTTTTAGAAATGTAGCAAATCGAACAGGCCCCTCAGCCCACCGGCTCCGTGCCGACCAGCGATCCCCGCACATTAACACTATCCTACACACACTAGGAACAATTTTCACATCTACCAAGCCAATTAACCTACAAACTTGTACGTCTGAAGTGTGGGAGGAAACCAAAGATCTCGGAGAAAACCCTTGCAGTTCACGGGGAGAACTTACAAACTCCGAACAGTCAGCACCCGTAGTCGGGATCGAACCCGGTATCAACTGGACTGCAGTTGGAATCCCGGTCTTCAATTGTTAAAAAAACGAATCTTGGAGCTCCCCACTGTCCCCCAACAATTCTCTCGGCCTCTCCCTGTTAAAACCTACCACCCAGTCAAAGTTAGTAGCCACCTATCTGAATAAATCTTTAAGTGTTGGAAGGAACTGGATGCTGGTTTAAACCAGCTGGATTTACTCCAGCTTTTTGTGTCTAACTGTTGCTGTGCCTCATTCTCACATGTTGCTTCACAGTGCTCCTGTAAAGCAGCATGTGGGATTTTGCTATCCTGAATCTGTTGTAGACTTGGTCAACGTCTAACACATTTTTATTGCTACCTTTTATCTATTAAGCCATTCATGCCAAATGATGAAATGAAGACTTCTAAAGAGAAAGACAACTTTCTGGCTCGTGTTCACTCCCACGAGTCCTAAAACCCCTTTCTCACGGGGCGACTTGACGCAAGAGTTAACCAGAGTTGAAACTCGTGGGAACCTCTTGCGATAACCGTACGGCATTCGTGGACCACCATGGACCACCGTGGCACTAACGGCAGGTACTCGTGTAACTTGGTGACTCGGGAGAAAATTCAAACAAGCTTGAATTTCTCCAAGAGTGACTTGTACACTTGTGGTTGAACATTGCAACATTATATGCACGTAGTGGCCAGTGCGATATCCGTACTGACTCTTGCGTGTACCGTGGGAACTCCTGCGAACGGTGAACCCGGAAGCTGGACAGAGGGGACAGAAGGTGAGGAAAAATTGTCTTCTGTGGGATTGAATTTAAAAAATAAAGATTTGCATCCGCATATGGACATCAACTTATTCATGAGTTATGTTAATGAGATTCAAGAAAATAACTATAATCTTTAAAAGGGACTTTACTGAAAGGTCCCACATTTTTATGGTCCGTGAGAAATTTTTCACTTGTACTTCTTTGAGAGATACAGCTCGGAGTCCTCGCCAACCAGCGATCGATGCCTTTCTGAAGCAGGGTCCGGAACGCTACCAATCAATGTTCTCCAGAGACCCGTGTAAAGGAGTGAACTGCACATGCTGGTTTAAAACGAAGACAGACACAAAAAGCTGGAGTAACTCAGAGAGTCAAGCAGCGTCTCTGGAGAAAAATAGGTGATGTTTCGGGACGAGACACATCTTCAGACTCAATTCCGATTAGGATGTCTGAAGAAGGGTTCCGATTCGAATCGCCACCTGTTCTTTTTCTCCAGAGATGCTGCCTGACCCGCTGACTTACTCCAGCTTTTTATGTTTTTCTTCCCAGATCTGACCTACCTGCTGAGTTACACCAACATTTTGTGTCTTTTTGTGCGTATTAACAAGCATCTGCAGTTCCTTTAGACATTACCTAACTTCAGATTTTAGAGATATAGCCCGGAAACAGGCCCTTCGGCCCACCGAGTCCGCGCCGACCACGTATTCTTATACACTCCAGGGACAATTTTACAATGTTACCGAAGCCGATTAACTTACAAACCTGTAATCTCAGGAGTGTGAGAGGAAACCGGTGCACCCATGGTCAGGATCGAACCCCGGTCTCTGGAGCTGTGAGGCAGCAACTCTACCACTGTGCCGCATGTAGTCAGATTTAATAAATTGCTGGTGTTGCTTCCAAAGACAGAGGCACTTATAATATTAGATCAGAATTTCATCTTTCCGCTAATAGAGTCAATTATTAGTCAATTAATAATAGAATCAATTATTGTTGGTGACATTTCACCTACGAATATCAGACTATTTTCGCAGAGGTAAGGGCTAATTAGGCATAGCAAAAGGTATGAACACTTTTAAACATTTATTTCCCACTATTTTGTCAAATGCAAATACAGGGAGAATGATCAAAGTGCTCACATGGCTCATTCTGTTAGAAACGTTCTGAGTTTAAATGTTCCGTGTATTCCTTCTTAAAGTATCAATTTTTGTGTGGCCAGGGGTGCGATTGAGAACAGCTGGGAAAGGGCGGAGGGGTCGTCACGAATAACAGCGTTTCCCTGGCCATATTATGGCCCATTCCCCAACCGTAACATTAATCAAGCTCTGTCTAACTCCGCCTTCACACCATCCACCTGTGACATGGGTTAGTCATCGCTGGGCGGGCTATGGGCCGAATGGTCTGCCAACGGGAGTCAGAGACTTGACACTGAGATCCATTGTGCAGGAAGGAACTGCGGATGCAGGTTTTTACCGAAGATAGACACAAACGCCACCTGTTCATTTTCTCCAGAGATGTTGCCTGACCCATTGTGTTACTCCAACATTTTGTGTCTGTGTTCACTATGAACATTGAATTATTTAATTGTAGGTAACTTACACTCTCTCTCTCCCACGCCCACACACCCCCCCCCCTCCCCCATGCAGTAAATGTCGGTTAACCAGTCCAAGGTTTGCAACGATGGCTCCCTCTTGGGATCACACTATCCCTAGCCAACAATTGGCCTTTCAGGGAACCAAATATAGACATAAAGTGCTGGAGTGACTCAGTGGGTCAGGCAGCATCTCTGGAGGAAAGGGTTAGGCGACATTTCGGGTCGGGACCCCTCTTCAAAATACCCTGCTGAGGTCATCTGTTGTTGGCCCTGATTTGTCCCGGTCTTTTCTTGCTTCCAGTTCCCCCCTACAATCATCCCGAAGAAGGGTCCCGACCAAAAATGGAATCTATTCCTTTTCTCCAGAGATGCTGCTTGGCCCGCTGAGTTACTCCAGCATTTTGTGTCTAACTTGCTGATTCAGACAGTTTTTGATTATCAACGATTCTGCGCTGGCTCTTTACTCTGAAACACACGTTGGAAATTAATATTGGGCGCAACTAACATCGTCTTACTACCGTGGGAACTCTTTAACTCAGTGGGCAGGCAGCAGTTAATTGTTGCTCCCTTCAGTTTCCCAGGGGGTCGGGATGGGACTGGAGTTGGGAGGGAAAGGTGGGGGAGTCGAGGGAGAGGAGGGGGAGACAGATGGGGGTGTCTTCATTTACTGGCGGCGGGTGTCTGTCACTGAAACAGGCAGGTGAGATTTCACATCCACCTTGTGTGTGCCTCTCTCTCTCTACCTCCCTACCTCTCACACAGGCTGAGAGACTCTGCCTCTGTGAGTGTACGTCTCTTTCTCCCCCTCTCCCACGCACAGTAAGACCGAGGTACTATGCTCAGTCCATCTGTGTCTCCCACATACACAGTAAAACTCTGCTTTGATGGTGTATATACGTCTCCCCTCATTTCTCTCTCTCCCCCCCCACCACCACTCTCTTTATCCCCCTCCCCCACCTCTCTCTTTCTCCCCCCACACACAATAAGACCGATGTATTCTGCTTAGTCTCTCTTCGCTCCCACACACACAGATAGACCAAGGTCATGTGCGCTCCTTCTCTTCCGCAAGTCACCCCGAAGTATATCACACTGCCTCTGTGCCTCTCGCTCTGTCTCTCTCCCCCTCTCTCCTAAGTAATGTGGCATCTTCCTGCAGTAAAGTCACGGCATTAGTACAGGTATGTCTCCAAATGAGCTAATTCAACCAAGGGAGGATATTTATAGTGTGTGGAAAAAAAAAAGTGACATCATTTGTGCTACGTGATGATTTAATTACACTTGACAGTTCACAATGTTCATTCAAGATTTAACGGGAAAGCTTGGGAGTCGGACAAGTCACTCGCACAAATAACAGAAATGCCGAGTACCATGGGAACTCTTTGTCTATCCCCCCGTTATATCGTGTGATATCGTGCTAGACCACGACCACTTCACTCTGGTTACATCTTGCGTCAAGTCGCCCCGTGAGAAAGGCCTATTACTGTTTTATGAGATCAAGGCAAGCAGATGTGCCTACACAAGAACAATCGTTTCACCCTTTGCATCAGAACAGCAGCATCCATAAGTTTGTTTAATAGGCTGAGCTGAATTTGAATAACACTTTTATAGTGAAAATTTATGACAATTTAAACCGCGTATTACTGTCAGTTTGTTCTATTTAGAATGTATCCACCACTGGAAAAGCAGATAACTTTTCAAATTATCACCATGGCAAAAACGTGACTTTAATTCACAGCCACCATTACAAACATTTCCTTGTTTTCATTTCCATACAGAGATGAGCACTGGGAGATTTCAACAAAAGGGAGCAAAAATCTGCAATAAAGCAACACACTGTGAATGCAGAGGACCTGAAACAGAAAATACTAGAAGCAATTTGTGATAGGGTGGTACAGCTGGTAGAGTTGCTGCCTCACGGCGCCAAGACCCGTACTCAACTTTGACATCGGCTACTGTATGTGTGCAGTTTGCATGTTCTTCATGTGACCATACGAGTTTCCTTCAGGTGCTCCAGTTTCCTCCCACAGCCTAAAGATGTGCGGGTTTCCAGGTTAATTGGCCTCTGAACCTTCCCACTATTGTGCAGGCAAAGCATAAAGGGCCTGTCCCACTTTCATGACCTAATTCACGACCTCTGCCCAGTTTGCCCTTGACTCATTCTCGCAGCATGGTCGTCATGAGGTCGTAGGAAATCGTAGGTAGGTCGTAGCAGGCCGTGATGCTAGTCGTAGGTACTCATGGCATCAAGTAGGTCGGGGCGTTTTTCTAGCTTAATGAAAAATGTCCACGAGTAAAAATGGTCATGAGTTAGGTCGTGAAAGTGGGACAGGTCCTTTAGTAGGTGCGATAACACAGAACTAGTGTGAATGGGTGATCGAAGGTTGTCTTGGACTCAGTGAGCCGAAGGGCTTGTTTCCATGCCCTATCTATCAAACAATCAATCAATCAATAGTAGAGAGAGAGAGAAGCAGAGGTAATGCTTCAGGCAAATGACTAGTCTTGCTTCATCCTTTACCACTCCATTGATGCTCCTTACATTTGGGCAGCAAAACATTTCCACAGAAATATCTATAACAGCCCTTTATGTACAGGTCTATAAGGTGGAAACTGGCAAATAACCAAAAAAAGGATAAAGTCCAAAAAATAATCAAGATTGTTGGTGTTAGAGCGTGGAGATGCACTCATCCCTGTTTTGCAGATCCTGTTTCAGAGCACAGCAGGTTTGTTAACCAAGAATGAATAAGCATCGACCTTATCTCGTATCCTAAGTGTGACAAGGTCACCTAGGTGAGTACAATGCAAAGACAGATAAGATTGCCGTAAACCCGCAGTGATTCAGTTTGTCAGAGATCTTGGCGGTTTGTGTTTGAATAATGCCGCAGCTGTCTAGCTGGTATTGGATGACATTGTCGGGGAAACATTCTTCAGCCTAAGTTACAGAAGCTGAAAGACGTGACTGTTACAGAACGGTGGGGTCAAATCAAGTTCAAAGGGAAAGGAAACTTATTTCAACGTGACTCTGCTTAATGAGAAAGTTGGCATCATGCCCCAAGACTATTGTGGATTTATGAAGAATAATTATCTTGATATCGCCAAACTATTTTGTTCTTTGTCGTGCAACCAGTTTGAATAACAGTCCCCTGTAATGTGCAACTTCATTTTTTTTTTAAATTACCAATAGTCTGATAGATTTGACGTTTTGAGTGTTTAAATCTTTATTTACCATTCATTGTCCAGGTGCCAGAGATGACAGTTCTTACTGCCTTGTGGAAATATGGCCACTAATAACTTATCGCAAATTACTTCCCCCAAATGTGCACATGGACCAATGCCTCTGAAGCTGGCTAGAGAAGTGTGAAAGCTATTAGTTTTCAATTATAGTCTTGGGACACCTCAACAAATGGTGGATCGAAAAGCAAGAAATGTTTTCATTCAAAACCATTCATATGAATCAAACTACAACTAATGTAATATAATCTATTTGAGTCGTAGAGCTATACAGCATGGAAACAAGCCCTTCACCCCAATTTGCCCCTGCCAAACATGTTGGCATTCGAGACCAGTCAAATGTACTTGCATTTGGCCCATATCCCTCTAAACCCTTCCTATCCATAAATCTTTTCAAATGTCTTTTCAACATCTGAAATGCACCTGCTTCTATAGTTTTCTCTGGCAAAAGATTCCAATATATTACTGACAATCTCCTGAACCAAATTTAGCAGTCATGAGCACTGACTCTTATAATATCATTTTCTGTATTGAAAATATTGGCAAAGATTGGTTGCTAATTTGCTGGGCTTCAAAATTGTCACTGCAAAGATGCATAACGAATTGACTGTGCTTGGCAGATAGGCACCATCATTTACAAATTAGCCTTTGGAAGAGGAATATTTTGACAACATGCCTGCCTAAAAATCAGGGGCGGAAATCGCTATCAAAACATGGGGGGGACACAATTTTTTGGTGGCCACGCGCACATGCGCACGCATGCACGTACCCCCCCACCCCCACCCCCACCCCACAATCACACTTTGTTGAAATCTTGTGGCACAAGTACCAGACCTCATATATTTTTCTAATTGTTTCCTATCAAAACCTCATCGCAGATTCACTGTGCCTTTCCTCAGGTTGCCCTTCAGGTTACGTTGCCAAATGTCAAAATATTTAATTGATTTCAGAAGACAAGGTTTGTGACAAGTGCTTATATGAAATTGTAAATGTTTAGCTTGAACGGTCTGCAATAAGATTATCCCCTCTGGTGTTAAATATACACATAATACTAAGAATGAATATTAAAAGTTGAATTCTTTTGTTTTCCAATGTGATTGACAAAAATAGAGTATCTTTACAGTTAGTAAGTTAAGTGTGAGATCTATTAATACAAATCGTTTAAAGCCCGGAGCAAGATTTGTGCAAATGCAATTTATTTATATTTCTAATTGCCCTGACCAAAAGATTTTAACTCTTTTAACATGTTGAATTCAACAGACGTACCAGATCAGGTACAGTCACATCAGGTCCAAGGCAGACACCATCTCCCTGATCCTAAACGTATCCTGGGAACATCTAGATAATAAGGACTCCACTGTCAGAGTCTTGTTTGCTGTCTGTAGTTCTGCCTTCATCATCATAACTCCAACCAAATTCATCTCCAAACTCTTGGAGTCAGGAAAAGAGTCAGCTCCTAGATCTTGACCCGTAGATTGCAATAACCATATAACCATATAACCATATAACAATTACAGCACGGAAACAGGCCATCTCGGCCCTACAATTCCGTGCCGAACAACTTTTTTCCCTTAGTCCCACCTGCCTGCACTCATACCATAACCCTGCATTCCCTTCTCATCCATATGCCTATCTAATTTATTTTTAAATGATACCAATGAACCTGCCGACACCACTTCCACTGGAAGCTCATTCCACACCGCCACCACTCTCTGAGTAAAGAAGTTCCCCCTCATGTTACCCCTAAACTTCTGTCCCTTAATTCTGAAGTCATGTCAAGCAATGAGTAAAGATAGGTGACAAAATATCCTCCATCATAATTCTCAGCACCAGCGACCCACAAAGCTGTTTCCTCATTCCCCTTCTATACTCCCATCACATTCATGTCATTGGAGCAGAATTAGGCAATTCAGACTATTAAGTCTGCTCCGCCACTCAATCATGGCCGATCGATTTTTCCCTCTCAACCCTGTTCCTTTGCCTTCTCTCAGTGACCTTTGACACCTTTACTAGTCAAAAACCTATCTATCTCCTCTTTAAAAATACCCAATGACTTGGCTTTCACTGCCAACTGTGGCAATGAATTCCACAGATTTGCCACCCTCTGACTAAAGAAACGTCTCCTCATCTCCATTCTAAAGGTTTGTCCTTTTATTCTGAGGCTGTGCTCTCTGGTTTTTGACTATCCTACTAATAGAACCATCCTCTCCACATTCACTCTATCTTGGCCTTTCGTTATTCGGTAGGTTTCAGTAAGATCACCCCCCAGCCGTTTAAATTCCAGCGAGTACAGGCCCAGAGCAATTAAATGCTCCTCATACATGAACCCAATCATCCCCGGGATCATTCTCACGAACCTCCTTTTGACACTCTCCAATGTCAACACATGCTTCCTTAGATCTTGGGCCCAAAACTGTTCACAATATTCCAAATATAGTCTGACCAGCACGGAATAAAGCCTCAGTATTACATCCTTGCTTTAATATTCTGCTGGTCTCAAAAGGAATGTCTTAAACATTGAATTGAATTGACTTGAATTGAATGCTTTATTGTCACATGCGAAAAGTCACAGTGAAATTCCTTGCTTGCATATCCAATGCGATAAGTCACAGTGAAATTCTTTGCTTGCATATCCAAAGGGTGCTTACAAAGTTACAAATTCTCCCCCCCCCCACACAAGTTTTGCCATTGTTCTACCCCCCTCCTTCATGGCAGTCCCCCCCACGCCGGTTCCACCATTGTCCATTATTCTCCCTTCTCCATCACAGCAAACCCCCTTGCCAGGTCCTTCTTTGTTCCTTCCCTTCTGCATTTGCCTTCCTTACGCAGCCTGCAAATTAACCTTTTGGGAATCTTACACCAAGTCTCTTTGCACTTTCAATTTCTGAATCCTCTCCCCATTTATAAAATAGCCTATGCCTTTATTCCTTCTACCAAATTGCATGACCGTGCACTGGGCTACACTGTATTCCATTTGCCACTGCTTACCTACTCTTCCAACGCATCCACGCTCCTCTCCAGACTATCTACTTTCTCAACACTACCTGCCCCTCCACCTAACTTCATTTCATTTGGAAACAAGGCCATTAATGCCATCAATTAAATCGATAACACATAATGTAAAAAATAGCAGACCCAACACTGACTCCTGTGGAACACCATTAGTCACCATCCACCACTCAAAAAAGGCTTCCTATATTCCCACTTCTTGTCTTCTGCAAGTCAATCAATCATGGACATATGTTAGTACATTGCCTCTAAGGTCATATCTTGTTTAACATCCTCACGTGTGGCACCTTATCAAAGGCTTTCTGAAAATCCAATTAAACAAGCAGATTTGTCAGCTAAGATCTCTTCTGAACAAAACCATGCTGATTTGGGCCTATTTTATCATATGCTTCTGAATTCCCCGAAACCTCATCTTTAATAATGGACTAAAATCTTATCAACCACTGAAGTCAGGCAAACCGACCTATAATTTCCTTTCTTTAGCCTTACTCCCTTCTTAAACAGTGGTGGTACATTTGTGATATTCCATTCCTCTGGAATTCCTAACTCTTGCGATTCATGAAAGATTACAACTAACATCTTCACAATCTACACAGCAATCTCTTTCAGAACCCTGGGGTGCAATCCATCTGGTACAGGTGACATCCACCTTCAGACCTTTCAGCTTCCCAAGCATCTTCTCCTACAATTCTACAAATTTGTTCCCTTGAGACCCAATACCAACTTGATTGTCCCAGTCTATCTGCATATTGAAATACTCCACAAGCACTGTAACATTGTCTTTCTTGCATGCTATTTCTATCTCCTGATGTAATGTGTAGCCTACATCCTGGCTTCTATTCTGTACATAACTCCTATCAGGGTTTTTTACCCTTACAGTTTCTTAACCCTTTGCAGTCGACGCCACTGTGGTGGGACAAATCTCGAAAACGACGAAACAGAGAATAAAAAACAAGATAGAAAGCTTAGTAACTTGGTATCAGGACAACAATTTCCCCCTCAATGTCAGCAAACCGAAGAAGCTGGTCATCAAGTTCAGGAAGCAGGGTGTACATGCCCCAGTCTACACCAATAGTGCTGGAGTGGAGATGTTTGACAGTGTCAAGTTCCTAGGTGTAAATATCATCAACAATTTAACCCGGTATATTGATAAAATAGGCAAGAAAGCACATCAACGGCTCTACTTCCTCAGAATATTCAGGAGATTTGTTATGTCCCCGTTGACTCTTATCAATTTCTGCAGGTCCATCATAGAAAACATCTTATCAGGATACATACAGCTTCACATCGCAACTGCTCTGCTCTAGATCACAATCACAAAGAGTTGTTTGATGCAGCCCAGTCCAATAATGATGCAGCCCAGTCCATCAGCCTCCCCTCGCAGACATCATGTACACTTCATGATGCCTCAGGAAAACAGGGAATATTTTCAAGAAACTTCCACACCACGGTCATTCCCCCTTCTCCTCCCTCCCATTGTGCAGAAGATACAAACTCTTTAAAACATACCATCAGATTGTGGAACAGCTCTTCCCGTCATTATTAATGTCTTGACTGGACCTCTCATATGTAAATAATGCATTCCCGATCACTCAATCTACCTCATTGTACTCATTATTTAATTGCTCTTTTTCTATAGCTATAACATTATATTCTGAACGCTGTTGATATTCTTTGTTACACGGTGTATTGTACTCATGTATGGTGTGTGTCTTTCATCAATGATCCCTCACCAGCCATGCTATGCCCACCTCTCACTGCTGCCATCAGGAAGGAGAAACAGAAACCTGAAGTGCACATCAACAGGTTCAGGAACAGCTACTTTCTTGTAACTATTCGGATCTTGAAACAACCTACATGGATGAGACAGGTTTGTCGGGATATGGGCCAAATGCGAGCAGGTCATAAGGTCAGAATGAATAGGAATAGGAGAAGAATTAGGCCATTCAGCCCATCAAGTCCACTGCCATTCAATCATGGCTGATCTATCTCTCCCTCCTAACCCCATTCTCCTGCCTTCTCCCCATAACCACTGCCACACGTATTAATAAAAAAATATTTATCTCTGCATTAAAAATATCCACTGACTTGGCCTCTACAGCCTTCTGTGGCAAAGGTGAGACTAGTGTAGCTGGGATATGTTGGCCGGTGTGGGAAAGTTGGGCCAAAGTGCCTGTTTACACACTATATCACTGTGACTATGATTCTAACCTGCACAACCCTAATCCTACCTCAACAACAGAATGCTGCAGACCACCACTTGAACTATCGTAGTCTTGTTTTGTTTTCTAATTGTATTTTGCACAAATGTTTTTTTCCCCATCTTTTTCTTCTTTTTACTGGTTTGCAGAATTGTATGTGTAATTATATATATATATATATATATATATATATATATATATATATATTATGTATATATATATATATATATATATATATATACATATATTATGTATAAGTAATGCTTTAGTGTGCTTGCCTGATTCCATGTGCCTTTGACGCTTCGGCACCTCTCCGTACCTGTGCATATGACAACAAACACAACTTGATTTGGTATGATTTGCCTGGATAGTTGGCAAAACAAAGTGTTTCACTGTATCACAGTGCACGTGATAATAATGAACCAATGTCAGTAATTACATCTCAAATGGCACAAAAACACTTCTGCATGTTCACGCAGCTCTGCTGGGACTCCAGAAAGTTTGGTCTCTATACAGACAATTGTGATTACTCAAGTTGCTGTCTTTGTTCTGGATTGAAGGCTGGTTTCATTTGTATTAACTGGCTCCTAGCCCATAACCATTGAAAGGTGTCTCCCACCTAACCATCCCCACAATCCCTAACAGCAAGCTTGAATTTGTTTGATTGTTATTACATGGAATCATATTTGTTAATATTCCAGAATGAATCCGTCCTGTTGACTCCACCCAATCTGCACAGTTTTGTGACTCAAATCACACTTCATTGCTATTGACTCTAATTGCCCTCTGCTTGGTTTTAACGTTCCACTCAGTTTGATCCCAGTTATGAGGAAAAGGCAGGAGAATGGGGTTAGGAAGGAGAGATAGATCAGCCATGACTGAAGAAGGGTCTCGACCCAAAACGTCACCCATTCCTTCCCTCCAAAGATGCTGCCTGTCCCATTGAGTTACTCCAGCTTTTTGTGTCTAGCCATGATTGAATGGTGGAGTGGACCTGATGGGCTGAATGGCCTAATTCTACTACGATCACATACATCCTTATGATCCACACCACAACAAAGCAGGGCCACCGCTCCCAAATAAATCCTCTCTTTAGCAGTGGGGGCCACATGTAAAAAAACTGACAGACATTGCTCGGTTTGAAAAGTGTGCTTCACAGCTTTGTTTTTGCCTGGCACCTGTTACACAATGACAACGTTGACATCAAAGCACGTCATTGCTTGCAAAGCTGTCACCATATCATCGGCACCCGACGCCACTGGGTCAACTATACTGCATGCAGGTCTCCCCAACATCACACACTGCACGTCATGCCTTTTGAATCAACTGCAAATGAATAGCTTGGCGCCACTCTGGCCTGGGATCTCATGGGTTTTTCACAAGAAACTGTTTACATGGGTCTGGGACGTATTGATGCATGAAGCAGTCAAGGAATCAAGTTGGACTGGGTTTGTATATGGGTGAGTTAGTGCAATGTTTGTCTGTTTAGCCTGCCCAAGTTAATTTGCTCGTCTCCAGAGCACATATGGCAGAGACAGACAAACTGAGTGAAAAGGATAGTTTGGGGGAAGGTGTAGATAGCTAAGGGTGTCAGTGGAGTTCGCAGTAAATGTCAGTTGATCTTTTGTCTGCTGATGTTAAGTCTAGGAATGTTCCATATTGTTCACTGTAGTTTTGTAGCACAGTGGCACAGCAGTGGAGTTACTGTTTTACAGCACCAGAGACCCGAGTTTGATCCTGACCACGGGTGCTGTAAGTATGGAGTTTGTGCGTTCTTCCCATGACCTGCGTGGGTTTTCTCCGGGTGCTCCGGTTTCCTTCCACACTCCAAAGACATACATATTTGTAGGTTAATTGGCTCCAGTAAAATTGTAAATTGTCTCTACTGTGCATAGGATAGTGTTAGTGTGTGGGGATCGCTGGTCGGTACGGATTCAGTGGGCCGAAGGGCCTGTTTTCATGGTATCCCTTTAAACTAACCCAAACTAAACTTTGATTTGGATGAAGTGGATGGATTTAAAGGAAGATTGTCACATAATTGTTCAGCCTTGTGAGCACTAATGTTGAGGATTAGGGTGAAGGAAATGGTATCAGCAATTGTAATCGATTCAGGTCTGCACATCCGGAAGTCCTGAAATCAATTGCAGATGGAGGCCGCAATGCTAAAGTCTAGAGGCTTAGTGCTGAGTTTAATCAGCATTTACAGAGATGCTGCATGCCTGGTGAGTTACCACAGTATTTTGTGTTTATTTTCAGTGTGAATTAATGCATGAATAAATGAATTAATAAGTTGGTCAAGTGTTCACATACAAGGAATTTGCCTTGGTGCTCCGCCCGCAAGTGACAACATGAAATACAAAAACAGCTAGGAATGACGCATAAACATTAAACATTAATAATAAAACATTATCAATTAAACATGTGAATTAAATAAAATACCAGAGCAAAAGGAGGCTACAGATTTTTGGTTATTGAATAGAACTATTTTTATGTCTGGCTGTGGCAGCTTTGTCCATGGTCGCATTCCAGAGGGAAGTGATTCGGTGTAAATTCCAGTCTCCAGGTCCTGACAGGATATTCCCTGGGACATTGAGGGAAGTTAGTGTAGAAATAGCCGGGGCTATGACAGAAATATTTCAAATGTCATTAGAAACGGGAACAGTCCCCGAGGATTGGCGCACTGCGCATGTTGTTCCATTGTTTAAAAAGGGTTCTAAGAGTAAATCTAGCAATTATAGACCTCTTAGTTTGACTTCAGTGGTGGGCAAATTAATAGAAAAGATACTTAGAGATAATATATATAAGCATCTGGATAAACAGGGTCTGATTAGGAACAGTCAACATGGATTTGTGCCTGGAAGGTCATGTTTGACTAATCTTCTTGAATTTTTTGAAGAGTTTACTAGGGAAATTGACGAGGGTAAAGCAGTGGATGTTGTCTATATGGACTTTAGTAAGGCCTTTGACAAGGTTCCTCGTGGAAGGTTGGTTAAGAAGGTTCAACTGTTGGGTATAAATGCAGGAATAGCAAGATGGATTCAACAGTGGCTGAATGGGAGAAGCCAGAGGGTAATGGTGGATGGCTGTTTATCAGGTTGGAGGCAGGTGACTAGTGGGGTGCCTCAGGGATCTGTGTTGGGTCCTTTGTTGTTTGTCATGTACATCAATGATCTGGATGAAGGTGTGGTCAATTGCATTAGTAAGTGTGCAGATGATACCAAGATAGGGGGTGTTGTGGATAATGAAGAGGATTTCCAAAGTCTACAGAGTGATTTAGGCCATTTGGAAAAATGGGCTGAAAGATGGCAGATGGAGTTTAATGCTGATAAATGTGAGGTGCTACACCTTGGCAGGCCAAATCAAAATAGGACGTACATGGTAAATGGTAGGGCATTGAAGAATACAGTTGAACAGAGGGATCTGGGAATAACCGTGCATAGTTCCTTGAAGGTGGAATCTCATATAGATAGGGTGGTAAAGAAAGATTTTGGTATGCTAGCCTTTATAAATCAAAGCATTGAGTATAGAAGCTGGGATGTAATGTTATAATTGTACAAGGCATTGGTGAGACCAAATCTGGAGTATGGTGTACAATTTTGGTCGCCCAATTATAGGAAGGATGTCAACAAAATAGAGAGAGTACAGAGGAGATTTACTAGAATGTTGCCTGGGTTTCAACAACTAAGTTACAGAGATAGGTTGAATAAGTTAGGTGTTTATTCTCTGGAGCGCAGAAGGTTAAGGGGGGACTTGATAGAGGTCTTTAAAACGATGAGAGGGATAGACAGAGTTGATGTGGACAAGCTTTTCCCTTTGAGAATAAGGAAGATTCAAACAAGAGGACATGACTTCAGAATTAAGGGACAGAAGTTTAGGGGTAACATGAGGGGGAACTTCTTTACTCAGAGAGTGGTAGCGGTGTGGAATGAGCTTCCAGAGGAAGTGGTGGAGGCAGGTTCATTGGTATCATTTAAAAATAAATTGGATAGGCATTTGGATGAGAAGGGAATGGAGGGTTATGGTATTGAGTGCAGGCAGGTGGGACTAAGGGAAAAAAAGTTGTGTCGGCACGGACTTGTAGGGCCGAGATGGCCTGTTTCCGTGCTGTAATTTTTATATGGTTATATGGTGGGCCGAAGGGCATCTGCTGTTCCTTCCTACTGCATTATTTGGTATTATGTTGTGGCTGAGCTTTAGTCAATGAATAACATCCTTGCGTAGGTGTTCATATTGTCAAAGTGATCCTGAGCCGAATGAAGTGCTACGGAGATGGTACACTCCGTACATCCATTTTTCCTGGTTGCAGATTACTAGATGGCTGATGTTCTGAAGCTTGTTACAGCTGTGGGCCTCAAGCAATCTTTCAAAGCAGTTCATTATGGTCAATGTTAGAACCACCTCTTATTAACAGGGGTCACTTAATTTTTCTTGATGACTGGGATGATGGAGATTTCCTTGAAGGAGATTTGGGACAGTAGACTGTTGAAGTGAAAGGTGGAGATGTCGGCAAGGATCGTAACCAAGTTATTGGTCAGGGACGCCATCTGGAACAACGGCTTGCCAGGACATTATCCTTGGGAAGCAGATCTGTCTTTTGCCACTGAGATGTATGGGGCAGAGCCAGCAGGGAATGGGGCATTATGCCTGGTGGAATTTTGTTGCCTATTCAAATTGGTTGTAAAAAGAGTTAAGCTCTTCCACTAGAGATATGTCATTGCCGGAGGTCACCCCCAATTTGACTTAATAATAATAATAATACATTTTATTTATGGGCGCCTTTCAAATGTGTCAAGGACACCTTACAAAAATTTAGCAGGCAGAGGAAAAACATGTAAGGGGAATGAAATAAATAGTAGAGACATGACTAGTACACAAAGTAAATACAGAATTCAATAAAAACACAGTATGAGGCAATTAATGCACAGATGAAAAGGGACAGCACGTGGGGCTAAGGATAGGCAGACGTGAAGAGATGGGTCTTGAGGTGGGACTGGAAGACGGTGAGGGACACGGAATTGCGGATCAGTTGGGGAAGGGAGTTCCAGAGCCTGGGAGCTGCCCTGGAGAAGGCTCTGTCCCCAAAACTGTGGAGGTTGGACTTGTGGATGGAGAGGAGACCGGCTGATGTGGATCTGAGGGACTGTGAGGGTTGGTAGGGGGAGAGGAGGTCAGTGAGATATGGGGGGGCCAGATGGTGGAGGGCTTTGTAGGTGAGGATCAGGATTTTGTAGGTGATCCGGTGGGAGATTGGAAGCCAGTGAAGTTGTTTGAGGACTGGAGTGATGTGATGCCAGGATTTGGTATGGGCTCTTGATGATATCAGACCCTGTTGCAGTTACCTGGCATCCATGTGATTCAAATCAGCCTAAAGCTTCATTTGGGATTCCCTCTTGTCATCCCTGATAGCCTTGTAGCTATCATGCTTGGCCCTGTTATACAGTCTGGGCTCCAATAGGCTTCTCGCAGCTCATTTGCTTGAGTTTGCAACATCTTCATCTGCTTTCAGGTAAGCTATTGGCATATGTGCAATGATTCAACAATTATGCCAAATAAACCCTGTCTCCCTGTGTCATTAGCTCAATGTAGTACGTTGTCACACTTCCCCTCCAGGCAGCTTTTCACATTGCCTGGCTAATGTCAAATGCTTGTTTGTAATTCAGTTTCTTTTCATCAAGCAACCACCTTTATGCACTCATACCCTAGATTCCACAAACCCAGCAATGCCCCAACAATCTGCTCCAAACTTGTCCACTTCAGCAATTTACCACAATGCCCTGGAGACGTCCACATTGATATCTAAAACAAAAGAACAGAATACAATTGAAATTCTCAGCAGTTCAGGCTGCAACTATGGGGAGAGAATCAAATCAGGTCAGAGACCCTTCATCTGAACCGTCTTCACAAACTGAAATTTTGGGGCAACCCAAATGGAAAACCCAATTGGTTCAATGATACGTGTAGGAACAAACCGCAGATGCTGGTTTAAACCGAAGATAGACATAAAAAGCTGGAGTAACTCAGCGGGTCAGATGGCATTTCTGGAAAAAAGGAATAGGTGATATTTCCGGTCGAGACCCCTTCTTCAGACTGAGAGTCAGGGAAAAGGGAAACAAGGGACCTATACCCTTTCTCCAGAAATGCTATCTGGCCCGCTGAGATACTCCTGGTTTTTGTGTCTATCTTTGGTTCAATTATACCTTAGTTCTATCTTTTGAGCTGAAATGTTATCTCTGCTTCTGTTTTCATAGATGCAGCCTGGCTTGCTAAATATTCCTAGGATTTTCTGTTTTTATTTTTAAGTTTACAAAATTTTTTTGTTGATCTCCGCAATAACGTCACCTGGGTGCTGATTCTGCCAGTTAATCTTGTACAACTCAAGCAAAAGACTGGACGTGGAACGTACATGTTATTAAGAATATTTTGTTCAGTTCTGCGCACCATGTTATATGAAAGATGTTGTCAAGTTGGAAAGGGTGCAGAGAAAATCTTCAAGGATGTTGCCAGAACTTGAGGGTCTGAGCTATAGGGAGAGGTTGAGTAGGCTGGTACTCTATTCCATGGAGAGCAGGAGGATGAGGGGTGATCTTATAGTGGTGTATCAAATCATGAGAGGAATAGATAGGATAGACACACCCAATCTCTTGTCAAGATTGGGGGAATCGGGAACCAGGGGGCATAGGCTTATGGTGAAGGGGGGAAAAATTTATAGGATTTTGAGGGGTAACTTTTTTACACAAAGGATGGTGGGTGTATGGAACAAGCTGCCGGAGGAGGTAATTGAGGCATGCACTATGCAACGTTTAAGAAGTAATTAGGCAGGTATGTGGATGTGGAGACCACACCTGGAGTATTGCGTACAGTTTTGGTCTCCTAATCTGAGGAAACACATTCTTGCCATAGAGGGAGTACAGAGAAGGTTCACCAGACTGATTCCTGGGATGTCAGGACTTTCATAAGAAGAAATACTGGATAGACTTGGCTTGTACTCGCTAGAATTTAGAAGATTGATGGGGGATCTTATAGAAACTTACAAAATTCTTAAGAGGTTGGACAGGCTAGATGCAGGAAGATTGTTCCCGATGTTGGGGAAGTCCAGAACAAGGGGTCACAATTTAAGGATAAGGGGGATATCTTTTAAGACCGAGGTGAGGATAACATTTTTCACACAGAGAGTGGTGAATCTCTGGAATTCTCTGCCACAGAAGGTAGTTGAGGCCAGTTCATTGGCTATATTTAAGAGGGAGTTAGATGTGGCCCTTGTGGCTAAAGGGATCAGGGGGTATGGAGAGAAGGCAGGTACAGGATACTGAGTTGGATGATCAGCCATGATCATATTGAATGGCGGTGCAGGTTCGAAGGGCCGAATGGCCTACTCCTGCACCTATTTTCTATGTTTCTATAGGACAGGTATGGCCCAAATGCAGTCAAGTGGGACTAGTGTAGATGGCACATATGTCAGAAGGAACTGCAAATAGGAACCAGGTAGGCGGCGCGACTCTCGTCAGCAGCGGCCTCTGCAGCCCGTCCGCGTTTTTATTATTTTTTTGTCTATGTTTCTATGTAGTTTTTGTTATTTTTTGTTGGGGTGTGTGTGTGGGGGGGGGTGGGGAGGGAGGGAGGGGGTAACTTTTAAATCTCTCCCTGCACGGGAGACCCGACCTTTTCTTGTCGGGTCTCCGTTGTCGTTGGGGCTACAACGAGGAGCGGCCTCCAACAGGAGAAGACCGGGGACTCTGGTGCCGACGACTCACCTCACCGTCGCGGAGCTGGCCGAGTCCAGAGCGGGTGGAGCGGTGGTGGAGCGCTGCTGCTGCTGCGGCCCGACCTCCGGAGATTCGGAGGCTGCAACTGCGGGTCTGGCGGACAGCGGCACCGGGAGCCCGCGGGTCCCTGGAGGGAGACCGCTTTTCAGGGCTCTCGCAACGGCGACTTCTCCCGCTCGAGTTGCGGGGTCGAAGAGCTCCTGGAGCGGGGCCTGACATCACCGCCCCGCGCGGCTTGGAATGGCTGCGGGACTCTGCGAGCGCACGCCGGGGGCTCTAACACCAAGACCCGGTGTGCGACCTCGCACCACCCGGCGTGGCTTTAATGGCCGCGGGACAATCGCCATCGCCAGCCGGGGGCTTTGACTTTGACTCCGACATCGGGGGGGGGGGGGGGGAGAGTGCAGTGGAGAGATAAGTTTTTTTTGGCCTTACATCACAGCGATGTGATGGATGTTTATGTAAATTATGTTGTGTCTTGGGTCTATTTGTTTGTAATGTATGGCTGCAGAAACGGCATTTCGTTTGGACCTCAAGGGGTCCAAATGACAATTAAATTGAATCTTGAATCTTGAATCTTGAAATACTGATTTAGACCAAAGATAGACACAAAATGCTGGAGTAAGTCAGCAGGACAGGCAGCATCTCTGGAGAGAAGGAATGAGTGACGTTTTGGGTTGAGACCCTTCTTCAGACACATGTTGGTCAGTGTGGGCAAGTTGGGCCAAAGGGCCACACTGTATGACTCTGACTCTATAACCAAACCATTGCGTATCTTCTGCCCTGCTTTGACAACTTGAAACAGCTTGCATCTGGAAACAAAATAAATTGTTCATTCCTTTAGGTGATGTCTTTCTCCATGAATCAAATGGAAATGAAACTAAACTTGCCATCTTGAGTAGCTTACGCCACAGCGCAAATGGCTGAAGCATAAAGGACAGCATGATACATGTATGTAGTTGCCGGAAAGTGGCAATCCTGTAGACAAGTTGGTGAAATAGGCATGGAGCATACTTTCCTTCATTGTACAGGGCATTGAACACGAGAGTTAGCACATCATGTTACAGCTGTATAAGACTTTGTGAGATCACTTAGTCACATCCAACAAACTGCTGACAAACCAACTACACTGAACCAATGCTGGCAGTATCCTAAAACTACAACAGTGACTAAGGCAAAGAGTAAATGAATTTAAAATGTATTTGGAAAGTCCACAGTCCACGTGAGGAGTTTATTGTTCTTATTTAGGTTGAGCATTTACCACCTGGATCATTCTGCATTTGGTCTGCCAAAACAGAAATCTTGCCGGTTTTCCAATGGGTTTTAGGAATTTCAAAACAATCCACTCCTGCCCTTGTAAACGTGACCCCTGCTATCAATCAACTGATCTGCAATCAAAAAAAGCCCATCTGCTGCTATTGGCTAATAGCAATGATAAAGGCTAATGACTTGCTTCCCCGCCAAGTAAAAGCACACTTCATTTGTGTTTACTGTCGCATTGTATCACCTCAAGTGGGATTCGGTCTTTGTTTATGAATAAGCACTGAACACGCTCCTTCTTTAAGAGGACAGATTGTTTACTAAACTGCAGCTCCTTCTTTGTTCAGTTTAATCCGGAGTAAAAGCAAAAGGCAACTCAAACCTGCGGGGTGGGACAAATTAATGCTCCCGATCTGAAGAGTTTATGGGCATTTGTATCACCAACCCGGAGAATAAATTAATCTCCTTGAATTTTAATAACGGAGGTATTAGCAATATTAGCAGTATTACCTCAACAGTACTGGCGATGCGTACAGTGACTTCAATCTTCTGCATAACCCTGATGTTTAAACATAAAGTGGCCTGCTCCTCCTCATTGATACCTCCCTGAAAGACTTGGCAATGAAATCCACATTGTACACAAAGCAACAATATTCAAACACATTCAAGGGTCTCGACCCGAAACGTTGCCCATTTCCTTCGCTCCATAGATGCTGCCTCACCTGAGTTTCTCCAGCATTTTTGTCTATATACAAACACTGGCTTTCAACCAAACAGAACAAAATAAATGGTGCATTAGTTGATCATTTTAATTGGCATGAATAACCTTACAGCCATACAGCGTCTCTTGCACTATAGATGTCACCTTCACAGGGATGGAGCTTAATTCTACAGATCCTAAATATAGATGGATTTTACTTTTACTTATTTCTTCTATTTAATTAATTCTCCTCTCCTTACTCAAACTAATCGTTGTCTATGCTACTTTATTTTTATCCCTATATTACAATTAATCAAATACTTTTATTTACACTTCCTGTTTGAGATCCTGTCAGAACTGAATTTAATTCCTTGATTTATGAACACTTAATTTATAACTATTTTTTGCTCCAGTGCCATTGTCTCTTCGGGGTATTTTTTTGTTATAACCAACACCATTTCTTCCTGAGCAAGCGAATACATTGTGTGACATCACCCTAATTCAGCGCTCTCATTATATCCAATTGAATCATGGAAACATGCATTATAGCAGAAATACTGGATCCCAACTCATTGAATTCTTCACAGACCAAATGACCAGCCTCCTCCTTACTTTGTCCTCTTTATGTTCTCACCCTAAGATGGCCACCATATGGCAGCATATGCCCCATTGCCACAGCATCAATGGAGTATAATGAGATTGAAACATACCGCAGAAGTGTTGCTTTAATATACACATTCCCTCATCTGTCCCATTCAGGTGAGCACCCAGCTTTCAGTATGTACATAGTGGATGTTTTACCGGATGTGATAGATATCAGCAAATAATCATTATTTACCCAGTGGCTCCTGTTGGCTACTGTTGTGTCCCAGTTACGGCTGGCACTGGAGCTAGCAATAGACAGCATCATGACTGCTGCCAAGATAGCTGGCATTTCCCTGCATAATCCGTTGCCCTTGAACATGTTGGCTGAAGGTTGAGAGAATGGAGTTCCCTGCAATCTGTGTGAGGCAAGTTTAACTTGTCGATGACATTTTAAAAGATTAGAAACACTAGGACAACCCGGTGGTGCAGCAAGCAGATCGACCTGAGTTTGATCCTCACCTTCTGTGCTGTCCGTGTGGAGTTTGCATGTTCTCCCTGTGACCGCATGTTTTTTTCTCTGAGTGCTCTGGTTATCTCCCTCATCCCAAACAGATCCGGTAGATTAATTGGCCACTGTAAATTTACAAAAAAAAAGACACAAAGTGCTGGAGCAATTCAGTTGGTCAGAAGAACTGGATAGGTGACATTTCAGGTTGGGACCCTTCTTCATGTTCAAACCAACTCAAAACACCACATCCATGTTCTCCAGAGATGCTGCCTGGCCCACTGAATTACTCCAGCTCTTTGTGTCTTGTATTGTTAAACCAGCATCTGTGTTTCCTTGTTTCTTCACAAAAACATGAATTATACACACATTACACGTAAAATCCAGCAAGGCAGTGAGAAAGAAAGAGAGATTGCAAATGAAACAAGACAATAGTGTAAAATTCAATTAAAAGAAAACCAAGCCCATGATAATGCAAATAGAGGTGGTCTCTAGTGCCTTTGTTGTTGAGAATCATTTCATTTTTTTCAGTAGGGTTAGGATAGTGTGGGTTGGTTCAAGGACCTGAAAGTTTTGTAGGTAGGTAGCTGTTCCTGAACAGCTGTTTATACATTTATACATTTAGATGCATTTACAGTTTGATGCAGAGTGTCAGATTGCACAATATTCCCTTTCCCCTCACTCTCAGTCTGAAGAAGGGTCTCGACCCAAAACGTCGCCTGTTCCTTTGCTCCACAGATGCTGTCTGACCCATTGAATTACTCCAGCTTTTTGTGTCTGTTTATTTAAAATGTGTTGTGCATTGGATTAGTTTGAAATACAAGTGCTTTAAGATAAGTGCTTGATTAACACCAACTGCAATCTGCATCTTTAGTGAGTTAAAGGACAAAGTTTTCCAGCACACAAAGCGTTAAATGCAAGGTGCAATGTTAAACAGCCTGCACTTGCTTAGCCAGACACCTGCACTTAAAACAGGAAGGGCAGGTTAGTAATAGCTCAGTCCTACCAGCATTTAAATACCAGCGTGAGGGTGTTGAGCTCGATCCAGCGCAAGCTCTTTTCATACCGTTCCCTTTAAAATCACTACCTTTTCCAACATCATTGACCCTCCTCATAATTCCCTTTCCATCATTTGGCATCATTATTTTATTTATGCTTAAAACTGCCTGATTTATACCTTCTCGCTGCCGCGGCACGGCCAGCAGCATAATCAAGGACGAGTCGCATCCTGGCCACTCCCTCTTCTCCCCACTCCCATCAGGCAAAAGGTATAGAAGTGTGAAAATGCACACCTCCAGATTTGGGGACAGTTTCTTCCCAGCTGTTATCAGGCAACTGAATCATCTTACCACAACCAGAGAGCAGTGCTGAATCTACCTCTCTGATGACCCTCAGACTATCCTTGATCAGACTTTGCTGGTTTTACCTTGCATTAAACGTTATTCCTTTATCATATATCTATACACTGTAAATGGCTCAATTGTAATCACGCTATGGCAGCGGCTATTGGATTTGACATCATGGGATTCATCGGATTCTTTGTGAAGGAACACAACAAGGAACACATTCACCGTACCTTGGTACATGTGATAATAAACTAAACTGAGCTGAACTGAGTATATAATAAGACCATCAGCAAAATAAAATAATTTCTGATCTGCTGGAAGATTGTTAATTGTTTGATATTTTATTTGTAAGACTGTATATTGATGTTTCTGTTTGAAATGTGTATGTGTATATATCTTTTGGTGGGAAGGTATGTCTTTACTAGCAAGAAATGCATGAATGACTCGGTCTTTGTGTATGGAGATCTGTGTTCCAAGGAGGTGGCTTGTATGTGTGTCACTGTGCAAATTGCCAGCAGGATATATACATTAATCTGCAAATATCTTATGTTTCCCTTCTATCTCCTCCAATAATCATCTCCTCTCTGGAAGGTGGGATGTGGG
The DNA here is from genome assembly GCF_028641065.1 of Leucoraja erinaceus. Classification (NCBI taxonomy): domain Eukaryota; kingdom Metazoa; phylum Chordata; class Chondrichthyes; order Rajiformes; family Rajidae; genus Leucoraja; species Leucoraja erinaceus. The sequence goes on from NC_073387.1 coordinate 8,432,049, forward strand.
TTTATGTTCAGCCGCAACTTCACAGCTCCGGAGTCCCGGGTTTGAAACCTGATCAAAGGTGACGTCATGAGTATGGAGTTCGCACATTCGCCTGGTAACTCAGTAGGTTTTCCACCAGGTGCTATGGCTTCCTAGCACATCTCAAAAAACGTGACTGTCTGTAGGTTATTTGACCTTTAAAGCCCTGTCCCACGGTGCAAGTTCATTCCAAGAGCTCTCCCGAGTTTTAAAAAAATCAAACTTGTGGTAATTCAATTCAATTCAATTCAATTTATTTGTCATTTGGACCCCTTGAGGTCCAAACGAAATGACGTTTCTGCAGCCATACATTACAAACAAATAGACCCAAGACACAAAATAATTTACATAAACATCCATCACATCGCTGTGATGGAAGGCCAAAAAAACTTATCACTCCACTGCACTGTAAGCACGGAGAATGAACGTAGCGGGTAAGTCGGAGCTCGGGGACGTCACTTAGCGGCTCATAACGCTAACGGCTGGTACTCGGGAAGACTCGCTAACGGAAGGTAAGCACGGGAAGACTCGTGAAGATTTTTCAACATGATGAAAAATGTCCACGAGAGCCCCGAGTACCGACGAGTGGCCATTACCATAAATCTCCGAGTTCGAATCAGGGCAAACTCGGGAGAGCTCTTGGAATGAACTCGTACCGTGGGACAGGGCTTTTACAAATTGTTCTTAGCATGTCAGTGAGTGGTCACACTGTTTGTCCCTGCACAGGGTGCCCGTGGAAGCTGCAGAATCAGGTACAATTGCAATATTTAAGGATATTGAACCAGATATATGGATAGTAAAGGTTTAGAGGAATATAGAGGAATATAGACCAAACACAGACAAATAATCGCTGTGGATTATTTGGGCCATAGGTTCATTTTCCATACTGTGTCACTCTATGACTCTACGACCATTGACAGCCAGGAACAGGACTTTCTATACTTGTGCGTGTGGGGGAATGGTAGACTGTTGCTGGGTAAATCCAAGCTGACACCTGGCTTAATGCTGCGCACATTTAACCGGCTGGAGCTAAAACTGGATCTACACAGAGTTGGTTTTCACATCAGTGAGGGAGTTGAGCTTACTAACCTCGATGTGGCAAACTATACAATTACGAGTGGAAGAATTACCCTGCAGGGAAACTGACAAGGCACAAGATTTGCACTCATCCATTCAGTACGATCTTATCTTTAAACAGAGTCTGAAGCATTTCATTCGAAGAATACCACATAGAACACCAGTGGTCAGGAAGGGGCGTGAGATGATATATAGCTGTAGTCAGTTGTAGAACCCGTTTGTTCAGACCCCAGAGTGGAGCTTGCTGACGAGGAGAACATAACTGTGTCGGAAAGAACTGCAGATGCTGGTTTAAATCGAAGATAGACACAAAAGGCTGGAGTATCTGTCAATCTCCGCCTTAAAAATATACATTGACACCCCCTATAGCCTTCTGTGGCAATTAATTCCACAGATTCATCACCCTCTGGCTAAAGAAATTCCTCTCATCTCCTTTCTAAAAGTAGGTCCTTTTATTCTGAGGCTACGACGTCTGGTCCTAGACTCTCCCACTAGTGGAGACATCCTCTACCCATTTACTTAATCCAGACCTTTCCCTATTCGGTAAGTTTCAATGAGGCACCCTCTCATCCTTCTAAACTCCAGCGAGTACAGACCCAGTGTCTTCAAATGTTTATCATATGTTAACCCGCTCATTCCTGGTAGACAAAAATGCTGGAGAAACTCAGTGGGTGAGGCAGCATCTATGGAGCGAAGGAATTGGTGATATTTTGGATCGAAACCCTGCTTCAGACGTCTGAAGAAGGGTCTCGACCCGAAACGTCACCTATTCCTTCAATCCATAGATGCTGCCTCACTCGTTGAGTTTCTTCAGCATTTTTGTCTACCTTCGATTTTTCCATCATCTGCAGTTCTTTCTCAACCAATCATTCCTGGGATCATTCTCGTAAACCTCCTCTGGACCCTCTCCAGAACCGGCACATCCTTCCTCTGATGTGAGGGATCAAAGGCTTATATGTTATACGCTGACGTCCAATAAGCCAATGGATGGAATAACCACTCTGTCCGTGGTATATTACTACCTCTGGGCAATTGAGTTCAATCCCCACCAAACAAGACCTTCAAAATAATGGTGTCTTCTTCATCCTGAATGGGGCAAGATGGGGTTTGTTAATCTTGTGTGCAGAAGCCAGGAAGAAAGCACTGAAAATAAAGTCCAAGTAGGCCAGATGCAAAAGGGCTCCAGATTGCTTCCCCTAAGGACACTATTGGACTCAATTACATTATAATTCTACCTGTTTCTTGACCATTGTTTGACATAAAAAATTCAACGTTGAGAAAAGGAACAGGGCCTTCAACCTACAATGTCCATGTCAAAGATGCCGCCAAGTTAAACTAATATCCTTCACCTGCTTGTGATCCATATCTCTCCATTCTCTGCATATCCAAAACCTTCCTAAATGTATTTTATTTTCATAGCCTGAATTTAAATTCTATAATTGGCATATGTGATCTTTCAACTCAGCCGCTGCTCGATCTCCACCAGCAGTTGGTTCACAAACACATAACTGCTCGCTTCCATGGATGGAGCTTGGTGTTGGCTACTCTTGGATCAGCGCGGGTTGGATTGCAGTGAGCGCCTTCAGTTCTCTCAGGGTTCAAGGGCTAGTGAGCGAATGATTCTTTGAGATCTGTTTGATCCGGGTCCAGGTTCAGGAACAGCTTCTTCCCCACTGCCATCAGGCTATTAAACACAACAAATAAGCTCTGAGCTCCGAATTGCAAAAGACTATATTATTATTTGTTATTTGCACAATATTTGTTATTTATTGAACTTTTTCTTTTTTTCCCCCCCGTTATATACAATGTTTACATATTCACATATTCTGTTGTGCTGCAGCAAGTAAGAATTTCATTGTCCCGTCCGGGACATGTGACAATAAAACACTCTTGACTCAACCCAAACGGAATATGAAATGCTGTTCCTTCAGTTTGCATGTGGCCGCACTCTGGTAATGAAGCATAGCAACCAGCCATCTTGGCTGGCAATCGTTATATTGAAGACTTAGTCTCAGTCTGCCTTGGTTGGTGATCGTTTCACTGAACACTTACGCTCAGTCCACCTGGGCATACGTAATCTCTGGAGTTCCAAACATTTTAACTACCTTTCCCATTCCCATGTGACCTTTCTGTCTTGGATCTCCTCCATTGTCAGAGGCAACAAGCAACAGCACCTCATATTTCCCTTGGGCAGCTTATAAACCAACAGTTTGAACATTGATTTCTCTAATTTCAAGTAACTCCTGCATTCCTTTCCTCCTACATCACTGCCACCACCCCCACCCTAATCATCCTACTAGTTCCACTGTTCGCACCCTTGTATTCCTGTTGTTAGCACATCCTCCCAAGCTAACAGTGGGCAACTATGGACTCCAGTCTTCATGTGGGTCATCTGCTTCCGGCTATGTTTTGTTCTGGCCTTCTCTATCTTTCAGTCTGAAGCAGGGTTCCAAACCAAAACGTTATCTATTCCTTTACTTCAGGGATTCTGAGTTACTCCAGCATTATGTGTCTATCTTCAGGTTGGTGAGGCCAATTCTGGAGTATGGTGTACAATTTTGGTCGCCAAATTATAGGAAAGATGTCAAGAAAATAGAGAGAGCACAGAGGAGATTTACTATAATGTTGCCTGGGTTTCAGCAACTAAGTTACAGAGAAAGGTTGAACAAGTTAGGTCTTTATTCTTTGGACCGCAGAAGGTTAAGGGGGGACTTGATAGAGGTCTTTAAAATGATGAGAGGGATAGACAGAGTTGACATGGATAAACTTTTTCCATTAAGAATAGGGAAGATTCAAACTAGAGTACATGATTTGAGAATTAAGAGGCAGAAGTTTAGGGGTAACATGAAGTGGGACCTTTACTCAGAGAGTGGTAGCTGTGTGGAATGAGCTTCCAGTGGAAGTGGTGGAGGCAGATTCGATTTTATCATTTAAAAATAAATTGGATAGGTATATGGACGGGAAAGGAATGGAGGGTTATGGTCTGAGTACAGGTAGATGGGACTAGAAGAGAATAAGTGTTCGGCACGGACTAGAAGGGCCGAGATGTCCTGTTTCCATGCTGTAATTGTTATATGGTTATATGGTTAATATAAACCAGCATCTGCAGTTTCTTCAGATACTGCATATTCAGTGTATTTGTGAATTGCAGTGCACACTTTAACACTAAAAACAGTTCCCTTTGGAAACAGAGACTGTTTGGAATACTCAGTGTGTCAAGTAGCAGTATTTGTGGAAGCTGAGACCAAAGATGCTGACTGTTTCTCTCATCAATTGCTTCTGTTTTTGGTGTTTTTGATGTTTCTTTATTTTACATGCCTTTTCCTACTATTTCTTTTGATTGTTATTTTTGGTGTGTAGTAACTTTTTTGTCAATGATTAGTGATGTACAGCACTTTGTTGCAGCTATGTTTGTTTTTAAAGTGCTCTATAAATAAAATTATTATTATTATTATTATTATTATTACTCAGTATTTCCATTGGGTTCTACCTTCTTTATTTCAGATTTAATTTATTCCAGATTTATTTCAAATACCTCCGAATGCTGTGGAGACCAAGTGAATAGATATTTTTAAGGCAGAGATAGATAGATTCTTGATTAGTACTGGTGTCAGGGGTTATGAGGAGAAAGCAGGAGAATGGGATTATGAGAGAGAGATAGATCAGACATGATTGAATGGCAGAGTAGACTTGATGGGCCGAATGGCCTAATTCTGCTCCCATCACGTATGATTTCTGGCATCTGCAGATTTTGTACTGTTCCCTTGTAGGAAGTCTGCTTGATCATTGAGATTTTTCAAAATGTCAGGGAGGGCCCTTTGACTAAAGGTCACTGCAGTTTTCTTTAACACAATGTTGTGAGGATCTGTGTGCACTGCTTACAATACAAACAGAAGCAGCAGGTCCTTTGGAATGGCAGAAGTAAGGGCAACAGTTTTGAGGTTTTGAGTTAATTACCTTTTTGTAATGGCTTAATTCCTTTCACCAAAGGCTTATTATTTTCACAATTCTATCTTTCTTTTGCAATTATAAAATGTTCCAGGGTACAACTCTGTGCTCGGAATTGTCACAAGATGTTTTGCACAAGTGGGTTTGTTTGCTATTAGGTTATAGTGCAACCAGTGAACACATGCTGCAGAATGTTTAAATCAACTTCACAGTCTTATCACATATATCACACATGAGCTGCACAGTCAGGTTGCCCCATTTCAGGTGTCCTGACTCCAGCCTTGTCTGTTTTCTGGATCAGACTAGATCAGATTAGGCCAATGTCATTAGATGTATTTAAGGTTGAGGTAGATAGCTCTCAATTTTTCAAAAAAAACCGAGAAGGAACTGACACAGAAGACAAGTTGAGGCCAGAATAGACCAGCCATGAATGGTGGGTCAGGCTTCAGTTTAGTTTAGTTTCTTGTCACGTGTACTGAGGTACAGTGAAAAGCCTTTGTTGCATGCTATGCAGTCAGTAGAAAGACAATACATGATTACAATTGAACCATTTACAGTGTATATATACATGATAAGGGAGTAGACAATAGACAATAGGTGCAGTAGTAGGCCATTCGGCCCTTCGAGCCAGAACCGCCATTCAATGTGATCATGGCTGATCATCCCCAATCACTACCCCATTCCTGCCTTTTCTCCAGATCCCCTATGTTTAAGAGCCCTATCTAGCTCTCTCTTGAAAGTATCCAGATAACCGGTCTCCACCACCCTCTGAGGCAGAGAATTCCACAGACTCACAATTCTGTAACAATGGCCCTGTCCCACGGTATGAGTTAATTCCAAGAGCTCTCCCGAGATTTAAAAAAATCAAACTTGTGGTAAGCATGGAGAATGACGTAGCAGGTACGTCGGAGCTCAGGGACGTCTCTTAGCGGCTCGTAATGGTAATGGCAGGTACTCAGGAAGACTCGCTAATGGCAGGTAATCTCAGGAAGACTCGTGAATATTTTTCAACAAGGTGAAAAATGTCCACGAGAGCCCCGAGTACCGACGAGCGGCCATTACCTTAAATCTCCGAGTTCGAATCAGGGCAAACTCGGGAGAGCTCTGGGAATGAACTCGTACTGTGAGACATGGCCATAAAGCCAGCAAAGTCTGATCAAAGATTGTCCAAGGGTCACTAATAGCACTACTCACTGGTTGTGGTAGGATGATTCATGCATAAATAGGGAAGTTAAAAGGGAAATGCTTCATTTTAGGGGCTGATGGTTTGTTTGCAAAACTCTATTGTGTGGGTCATTGGAAATAGAAAACCAAGTGAGTTAACCCAGGCAGCTTTGGGTAGATGGAAAAGGGGAGGGTGGAAAAGGGTGGAGATTATTGTTAAAGATTTCATTATTTTCTTAAGACAATGGAGGAGAACATTTAAACCCATTCACAGATTAATCTAAATCCCCCCCATTAATCTCCCTGTAATTTATCACCATTATCCCCATCAGCTCGAGATAATCGGGGAGAAGGCATGTGAGTTTGGAAGTTGCATTCTCCAGTTTCAGGATAAGCTTCTTCCCAACAACCATCATGTTATTGAACACTATAAATGCCAACTAAACACGGAACTATAAACTGCCTGGGTCGCGTTAGGGACTTTGGACTTTAGTTTAGATTAGTTTAGGTTAGAGATACAGCACGGAAATAGGCCCTTCGGCCCATCAGGTCCGCGCCGACCAGCGATCCCCGCACATTAACACTATTCTACACCCATTAGGGTTTTTGGAATGTGGGAGGAAACCGAAGATCTCAGAGAAAAACCACGCAGGTCACGGGGAGAACTTACAAACTCCGTAAGGCAGCAACTTTACCATTGCGCCCCTGTGATCACACGTGACTTATTTTTTACACAACTTTGTTTCATTTTTATTTATTGAAGTTCTAGAGATATGGAGAGAAAGCAGGAATGGGATACTGATTTTGGATGATCAGCCATGATCATATTGAATGGCGGTGCTGGCTCGAAGGGTTGAATGGCCTACTCCTGCACCTATTTACTATGTTTCTATGTTTCTTCCTTTGTTTGTTTAGTATATTATTTATTGGATACTTTGCTTACAAACCTGTTATGTTGCTGCTGCATGTAAAAATGTCAATGTTCTATTTCAGGACATGACAATAAAACATTCTTGCACTTGACTCCTTTATTTCGTTTAGTTTATTTAGTTTAGTTTAGTTTATTGTCACGTGTGTCAAGGTACAATGAAAAATTTTGTTGCACGCCAACCAGTCAGCAGAAAAACAAAACATCCTTACAATCGAGTCATTTACAGTGTATATATACATGATAAGGGAGTAACGTTTGGTGTAAGGTAAAACCGGCAAAGTCCGATCAAGGATAGTCCGATGGTCACCAATGAGGTGGACAGTAGATCAGCACTGCTTCTGGACTCTAGACTTGTCTCTTGGCACTTACCTACACTTGGTGATAATTTACAGGAGGCAATTAACCTCCCAACACATCACTAGACCATAGAGCAGTACAGCACAGGAACAGGCCCTTCGGTCATCATGTCCATGCTGACCACGATGTCAACATTAAAGTAATCCCATCTGCCTGCCCATGGTGTGTATCTCTTTATTCCTGCTTGTGCACATGTCTCTCTAAATGGCTCTTAAATGCCACTATTGTGTCTGCTTCCACCACCTCCCTTGGCAGTGTGTTCTATACATCTATAACTCTCTGTGTAAAAACAAACTTGCCTACACAACTCCTTCAAACACTTTCCCTCCCAGCTTAACCCTATGCTCTTTGACATTTAACATTTCCACCTTGGGATAAAGACTTTACTGATTGATATTTCTCAAATTCCACAAATTTCTAGATAGACTTACAAATGTTATTCTAAATTTCTCATGAAATTAATTAATTTGATGAGAAGTCTCTGTTGTGTACATAACTGCTGCAAAAAGCAATTAATTTGTTGAATGACGCTGTTCACTATCAGCTCTGCAAATATTTGCATACGTTTCATGTTGTTTTGATCGCATCCCCATAGAGTTGACAATGTAAACAATAATTAGAAGTCAAACAATTTCCCAAATTTTTTTAAATCATTTTGCAACTTTATGGCATGCTGGAAGCCTTGATGTTCCCGATCATTATCCATCGAGCACAAATGGCCGCCATCCATTACTGTCCAACATGTTTGTGCCAACTCAGTGTTAGACCCAAGATAGACACAGAAGCTGTAGTAACTCAGCGGCTCAGACAACTTCTCTAGAGGAAGAGAATAGTTGATGTTTCGGGACGAGACCCTTCTTCAGCCTGACCCGCTGATTCACTCCAGCTTTTTGTGTCTATCTTCAGATTCAACCAGCATCTGCAATTCCTTCCTATACATCAGTGTTAGATCCATCTGAATTGTCTTGTTCCATAATTTTCCAAAATGCATGCATGCTTAATCTTTACAAATATAAATGCAATTATCAGCATCGTTTCATTCTAAGTCATAATATCTCAGTGCATTTTCAAAAGAAGGGTCTTGTCCCGAAACGTCGCCTATTCCTTCTCTGCATAGATTCTGCCCCACCTGCTGAGTTTCTCCAGCATTTTTGTCTACCTTCGATTTATCCAGCATCTGCAGTTTTTTCTTAAACCTTTCCGTCTCTCTGCTCTTTTAACATTGGTCTTACTAACTTTCAGTTGTTACTAATATCAATTAGTTTCTCCTTAGAATGTATATGTGTGATAATGGTCGAGAGCAGGTGTTGAGTGTGCAGAATGTATTTTATCAAAGTGCAGCTTAACCTTGTCAGAAACTCGGAGCGCATATATCAGCTTAACTTAAAATATGCCTACATTTCATATCAGAGACTTGAACATAGGTCCCAAGGCTAAATTCTTTAGAATGTAACTTTGAGTATCTTTAAATAACTTTCTTGACCATGTGAAGCAGGTGCAGCTTGCACAACCATTGAGTCCTCGAATTATAGATTAGTACTGCATAGAAAGAGGCCCTTCAACCCAATGAGTCACTGCCAACAACAGCCATCCATTTAGACTAAACATATACTAATTCTATTTTATTCTCTCTGCATCCTTATGAAGGCTCATGCAAGTCCCTTTATGCAGGCAATCCTTTTATAATTATTTTGAAATACTATTATATAGGCAATCTTTGACCTTGTAGCGGGGATTCCAGGAGTCCAGCCAAGAATGAGGCGAAAACGAGTTATTTGAACGAAATGGCGTTTATTACTGTCATGCGGTTGGAGTTGGAAGCAACACAGTGATAGTAATAAATGCCATTTTGTTCACATAACTCGTTTTTGCCCCATTCTTGGCTGGACTCCTGGAGTCCCCACTGCAACCTTCTCTTTGTAGCCTACACTCATGGACTCATAGAGTTACACAGCACAAAACAGGCCCTTCAGCACAACTTGCCCATGCCAACGAAGGTGCCCCTTCTACGCTAGTCCCACCTCCATATGTTTGGCCCATGTCCCTTTAAATCTTTCCTATCCATGTACATGTCCAAATGTATTTTAAATGGTGTAACGGCACCTGCCTCAACTACCTCCTCTGGCAGCTTGTTTCATACACCCACTACCTTCTGTGTGGAAAAGTTGCCCAGCGGGTTCCTTTTAAATCTTACCCCTCTAACTTTAAACCTATGTTCCCTGGTTCATGATTCCCCAATTCTGTGCCTTTACCCTATATATTCACCTTGTGACCTCATATACCTCTATAAGATCACCTCTCATCCTCCTATGTTCTAAGGAATAAAGTCCTAGCCTGCCCAGTCTCTCCCCATAGCTCAGGCACTCGATTCCTGGCAACATCTTGGTAAATCTGCTCTGCACTTTACCCAGTTTAACATATTTACTATAGCTGGGTGACCAAAGCTGAATATAATATTCCAAATGCAGCCACGCTAATGTTTTGTACAACTGTAATATAATGGCCCAACTTCAATACTTAATACCCTGACCGATGAAGGCCAATGTATTATTAATACTGGGTAAATCCGGTAAGAATGAAATAGGGTCTGCACATCTTGAAGGGAGAGATATTGATCATATGTCAGGGTGGGCAGAATTCTTCAGAGTGGAGCTAGAGCTACAATATTCCTCACAGAACGCTCATGTTCGCAATTCGGAGAAGCTGTGCTCAGCCTGCGAGTGGGGCACATGGAGGAGGCAGCGTTATCTTTGTCTCCTCCCCCTAAATTTAAATCTGAAATAGGGACATCGGGGAGAGATCTTCTATCTCCTAGGATTGCCCCACAGGTGGAGGACAATAGGATAAATCAAGGAACTAGAAAGGAGACTTCATCAACATGGGCGCCAAAACTAATTAGGGATTCCTGTAGCAAAAGGATGAAAGAATTCTTCTTGAAGTACCGGGATAAAACAAATAGCCTTTCGGGGGGTAAAATAGGGGGAGAATATATGGATGGATTGGTCCGGACATAGATAATATTATAATTGGTGGTGCGTTCAGACGCAGCGGCTCTGCTATCCCAAGTCCGAGTTAACTCGGAGCAGCCCGGCACTGAACGCGGCTGTGAAAGTAAGGCATTTAAAAACCTCAGAACCCCTAGAACCCCTAGAACCCCTAGAAACTCCAGTAACCCCAGAAACTATAGGAAGAAACTCACCTCCAGGACGAGGAAATCCAGGACCCGTATCGCAATCCCGACGGGTCGCACATGGAGCCGCACGGAACTGCACAATATCGGACGTGGCTGCGAGAAACTGGCGTGTGAGTACTACAGTACCCTTACCAAAACCCCGATGGAGCTGGGCAGAACAGCCCCCTGGATCACCACTCCGGAGGGTAGGAGATGGAGCAAGCGCCGGGAACAAAAGCAGAAACATGGAAGGCGAGCGGGGGTGCAGGACAGGCTACGAGGGCTCCACAAAGACCATCGTTCCCAAGCGTCTTTCTCGCGAATGTCCGGTCACTCACCAACAAGCTGGATGGGGTAAGGCTCTGGTTCAACACCCAGCGATCCCTGAAAGACTGCTGTGTGCTGATCTTCACAGAGACCTGGCTCTCCGCAAATTCCACCAGCATGTGCAGTGCCCTACCAGGGGCTCAAACACACTGGATAAAGTGTACACCAACATCAAGGATGCTTACAGAGCTCTCCCCTGCCCATCCCTGGGACAATCCGATCACCTCTCACTGTTTCTACTGCCTGCATACAAACCCCTCATCCGCAAGACCAAACCTGCAATAACGACGGTCAAAATATGGCCCGAGGACGCCACCCTACAACTCCAGGACTGCTTTGATCGCACCGACTGGGACCTGTTTGCACAACAGGCAACCAGTGGAGGAGTACACATCCACTGTGCTCTCCTACATCAACTGCTGTGTGGAGACTGTCACAGTGGACAAGCAAATAAAGATGTACCCAAACTGGAAACCCTGGATGAACAAGGAGGTTCAGGATCTGCTAAGGGCACGCAACAATGCCTTTAAATCCAGGGACACTTCTGCCTACAGTGCGGCCAGGTCGAACCTGAACAAAGGCATAAAAAAGGCCAAAGACATCCACAGGCAAAGGGTGGAAGACCACTTCAATACCGCGGACACCAGAAGCATGTGGCAGGGTGTCAGGGACATCACTGACTACAAGAGCAGCCCCGCCTGCCCCCACGGTGATATCACACTGGCCAACGAACTAAACACCTTCTTTGCCCGCTTCGAAACTGGCAACACCACCAGGAGTGGAATATCCCCGGCCATGGCAGAGGGACAGGCCTTAACACTGAGCATTCAGGAGGTACAGTGCGCTCTGTGTAGGATCAATCCACGCAAGGCTGCAGGCCCGGATGGAGTCCAGGGAAGGGTACTAAAGGACTGTGCTGTACAGCTGGCGGAGGTATTCACGAGAATCCTCAATCTGTCTCTATCTCTGGCAATGGTCCCCAAGTGCCTGAAAACAGCCACCATAGTGCCAGTGCCGAAAAAGTCTAAAGTCACCAACCTGAACGACTACCGCCCGGTTGCCTTAACTCCAATCTCAATGAAGTGCTTCCATAGGCTGGTCCTCTCCCACATCAAATCCAGCATCCCTGCCTCACTGGACTCTCATCAATTTGCATACAGGGCAAATAGATCAACAGAGGATGCCATCTCTCTGGCTCTTCACACTGTCCTGACTCAACTGGACATACAGGACATGTACGTGAGGATGCTCTTCATTGACTATAACTCTGCATTCAATACGGTCATCCCCACCAAACTCACCACCAAACTCCACCAGTTGGCCTCAGCTCGCCGATATGCGATTGGATCCTGAACTTTCTGACGGAGCGACCGCAGGCAGTGAGACTGGGCCCGCACCTGTCCTCCACTATCACCATGAGCACCGTCACACCACAGGGCTGTGTACTAAGCCCCATGCTCTACTCCCTCTTCACTCACGTCTGTGTTCCTGCATTCGACACCAACACCATCGTGAAGTTTGCAGTGATTGGGCTGATCACCAACGGTGATGAAACAAAATACAGAGCGGAGGTGCAGGCTGGTGGACTGGTGCACACGTAACAACTTGTCACTAAACACCTCCAAGACCAAGGAGCTGATTATTGACTTCAGGAGGTCCCATAATGGAGAATACGCCCCAATCTCCATTTACGGGGAAAGTGTGGAGAGAGTGTCCAGCTTTAAGTTTCTGGGCACTCACATTTCAGAGGACCTCACATGGTCCACCAACACCGCTGCACTGGTCAAGAAGGCACAGCAACGACTGTTCTTCCTGAGGACATTAAAAAAGACTGGTCTGCCCCAACAGCTGCTGACAACGTTTTACCGCTGCACCACAGAGAGCATATTAGCGTATGGCATCTCTGTGTGGTATCTCAGCTGCACGGAGGTGGAGAGGAGAGCTCTTCAGCGCGTCGTCCACAGAGCGCAGAGGATCATTGGGACACAGCTACCAGCCTTGGAGGGCATCTACCACACACGGTGCCTCAGGAAGGCCGTCAGCATCCATAAAGACTCCTCACACCCTTGTAACGGACTGTTCGAACTACTTCCCTCCGGCAGACGTTACAAGGCCTTCTACGCCCGAACCTCCAGACTCAGAAACAGCTTCATTCCCAGAGCTATAGCGGCTCTGAACCGGCCCTGCTGAGTGCCCCCCATCCCCCCTGGACTGTCTCCCTCGGATGGTCACGTCACACAGCTTATTTATTTATTTTACTTTTCTTTTACATCGGTTGGAAGCTGCATACTAAATCTCGTTGCACTGACATGCAATGACAATAAAATATATTATTATTATTATTATTATTATATTATTGTGTCAGAACAATTCACCACGGAAGGGGATTTAGTAAGAACTCCCCATAGACAGTGTGTTTGTAGGGAGATGCCCGCATAAGGTATAAATGACCACAGACAGTCAGACATCAAGGCAGCCTGGTTCAACAGCAGCCCGAAGATTAGAGATTCGAATAAAATAAATAAGAACAAATGAGGATAAGGAGGAAGAAGACATCAAGGCCTGGATAGACCTCCCATTTACAGAACCAACCTTTCCGAGGTTTAGCTGGTGAGGTTGTAGAACAATCCGGCCCAATCAGTGTTTTAGTTGTGGGGGACTAGTAGGTATGTTACAAAACCTACCTGAATCGTGGCTGAGCATCTGCCCTACCCCGTGTGCGCGATTTTGGCGCTGTTTAGAGGGGGCGGGTTTAAAACGCGATTTTTACTAGGCTGTTCCAATCTAAAATGTTCAGCCTAGTAAATCATTAACGGAAAATCGCTGAAAGACCCCGTCGCAAAAGGTATTATTAGTTTTTATGGCCATGTATAATATTTATAGTAGTTTAAAAATCACTCTCTCAACCCGCAACCTCTCGCAGCCCCAGGGTTTTATAAAGCAAACAATTAAAGGTATGTACCTTATTTTTACATTAAATGGGGCTTGTATATAACCCTGTAAATAAAGTTTTCTATAGCAAGTAGTTCATTTTGGGCTCTTTAGATCCCGCAGTATTTTTCTGGGCACTTGAGGGCACAAATCCAGCGCAATGTGAACGTTCTAAAACAGCGCGTTCACAGGAACCCACTAGAAAGCCGATTTAAATTGACTTTAATTTACAGCAATTGAACACTAAATTCCTTCCATTTGGCCTATAAATTGATGTAAATGAGATTTAAAAATCATGTTTTACTGTGAATTATTTGTGAATATTATTTGGACACTTGGGCTATTTAAAAATGTTAATCATTTATTAAGAAATGGATAGATGTTTAGATCTAGTAATTGAAGTTTGAAATTAGCTACAATTGGGTAACTAACTAATTATATGCTTTAATTTCAGGTCAAGTAAGATTATTTTATATTTGTTTCAGAATGCTTCAATCTATGATAACTGAAAATTTCATTCAGTTCTCTTAATTTTTAAGAAGGTTATGGGCTTTTGACTGTCCACGATCACAGCTTTTTTGTTATGTCCATAGAAAATCAATAGGGAACAAGATGCTAATTTCCGAGTATGAAAATGGCCATAACTTTTTTATTACTTGAGATATGAAAGTGAATTAGGTGTCAAATTAAACTTATTGTTATGCTTTATCTGATGGGAAAAATTGCAGACTTGATTTTTTAAATCTCAAAATTTTGTAACATTGCTAGGACTAGGGGACTGGAGTCGGTCTTGTCCGATGAGAGAATATCATCAGGAAGGAAGGGGGCAGAGAAGGAGGCCACGTGGTCATGGAAACCGATGGATTCCAAGGGGGGTACCGAGGCTCTTGTGACCCTGAAGGTAGTGGACAGGGACACTGGCAGGGGGATCAGGGGGGAGGGACATTCCAACAGTCCAACCCATTTTGGCAGCCCTGACCTGCCAGTTAGCAGCAATACCATCTATTAAAATTAAAGGTGTCCTCACATGGCCTGAGAAACAGCATTATACATTAAAAAGAACACCACCCCTTCCAAATAGGAGGAGATACACAGAATCCGACTCTCATGAAACCCTCACTAAAAGGAGGAAGTACGACAGGAAAACATAGTTGCTAGCGTGAAAAGGGATAGTAACTAAGGAATGAAAATGGCACTAAGGAGAGAAGAAACAAACTTACCGTGGAGGAGGAATGGGAGTGGAGAAAGAAGATATTGAGGTCATGTATTGCTGAGGTTTGTGCCTGCAGGACAGTATGTCAACAAGAAACTGTCTGGGGAATGAGGTAAAATAATGCACAGACCCCTAAGAATGGGAAGAAGACAGCAAACGGTAATATAGCTCCCCAGAAAAAGGTGACCAGCAGGAAGAATTGATACTGTCCTGCCCCTTTAAGACATTTGGGAAGGCCAGCAGGCAGAGCAACATGCTCCTCAGTATCTTCACTGCCTAGTAACTGAAACTACCATCAGAAAGGAAGAAGAAAAGGACCTACCCTAGTGTCCAACTTTAAAATCACCTAGCTATTGGAGAAAGAAAAGGAATGAATAAAGGACACTTTCATCATCTTTGATTGAAACCTCACTTTAAAGGACTGACCAAATAAAAACATTCCTCTGTGGTTTGGAGTAAAATACCTGAATTGCGTCTAAATTATTGGTATTAGAAATAAATTTATAAATTTTGGATTTGGTCTCAAACTTGTACGGTGACGAATTGGAGGGACTTTAAAACATTTTTGAGATTTTTAATAGACTTGTGGAATCTGACTTAGGACTAATTAGAGATTGATTGTCAACTGACATTGTTATTATCTCATCCTCAGAAAGGCAGACAAAGATGGAAAGGATTGTTCAAAGGGCATCAAGGATGGAATTTTGGAATATGTGGTAACATGGAATTACTTAGGGAATATGTGTTTGCTTGAAAATTAAAATGGGAATTGAAATTGGAGTTATAATTGGAAATGGTCAAAAGAGGAACTGTGAACAGCAGGACTTCCCTTTAAGAGACCGGACAATGGAATTATTCAATAGTTAAGAACTGTAAATGCGAGAGCCCCTAGACAAAGAACAGAGCCAAATAAGAAGAGGTACTGGAGGAAAGACTTGGTTAACTGTAGGGGGAAACTTAAATTGTGTTGAGAATAGCAGAGCCGATGTATATTTGCCCGATGGATTTGAATTGTTTAACCCTTGATGGTAAAGAATATTATCAAGGTGGAAAGAAATTGTCCCTGGATTTGTCATTTTTGATTGGACTTAGGATAAAATTAATAGCAAAGGCAATTGATTGTTTAAATTTGACTATCTGGGAATTCCACAGAAATTGGGATGGATTTGTATTATCGGCTACAATGCTGTGGAATAAGAAGGATAAGAGGGGCATTGAAATTTGAAATAGTAAATTGAAGGCTCAGACTGAATTTGGTTTAATTGGAAAATTTATCATGGTTTGCTTTAAATTAAAGTCACGCCTGTAGGGAAATCTGGACTGAACCCAGCTGAAATGTATATGATTACCTGTCATCAGATATACATATTATAACACCGTGTGAGTATGAATAAGGCTAATTAGTGTCGATCCTAGAATAATAAAGAGTATGTTAGGGAACAGATAGGAATAGGGATATAATAATAGAGCACAATATAATAGGTTCAATAGATAATAGAATAGGGATAGGTTCGAGTGAAATAGAACTATAGCGGATGTATGGGAAAGCTTGAGTGCATGATGGTAACTTGCTTTGTCCCAAGTTTCTTAGGATTTTCTAGGGTTTAGGTTCGACTGTGGAAGGTGATGGAAGACTGGGCAGGAACACGGATGGAGGGAATTCACACCCCACGAAAACTTGGGAGGTGAAGACTCCTCAGACAGAACTTGAGAAGTTATGCCCATGAAAACTTGGGACACTTGACACGATTCTGAGAAGAAACATCATCATCTTGTGTTACTGATAGATGGGAAATGTAAATAACACATGTATATCTGGTTAGCTGATTATTGAGCCACATTGGTTATCATTAATGCTGGGTTATCATTATGATAAAAGGAAGGAATGTTAATCCTGGCTAAATTGGAGCAGCTTGGACTTCAAAATGGGGTTACGTTTCAGGGTTGCTGGGAGATTTGGTCAAATTGGAATTGCTCTCTGCAGAGCTGGGACAAGCTGCAGAGAGGTGCCAAAGTGTCTGGAGCTTAGATACAATTTGCAAGCAAAGAATGAGAATATCTGCAAACCCTGTCAATTAGGTGCAAAATGCATAGAATGGATTGGATGTTTGCAAATCAGACATACACCTTGTAAATAATTGTAAATAATGTTTCAGAGTTTGACATTGCCGAGTGTTGATTGGATGAGGTGTTGAGCCTTGTCTGGGTTTTCTGTAAATCAGGGTAAATGTTTCTAAGTTTGCTTCCTTACGAAATCCATTTGGAATCCAATGTATTGAGCTGTTGTATCATTGGGTTAGGGGAATGTCTGTTATGTATGGGGTTAATTGATATCTGTAATTGGGTTATTAAGAGACCACCCCCATGTGGTTCGGCCCCTCAAGGTCCCGGGACATATAAAAATCCGCGATCACGAGGCTCAGCGTCGATCTTCTGGAAGAGCGCTCAGGACTGCATGAACTACTGGAGTGTCTCTGTCTGAGCTAAGCCTAGAGGGCTTGAACAGGCAGATACGAGGATCGAACCCGTGGTGGGATAGGTACAGTGTTTGATCTGTGACGCACTTTTGTTAAAATAAAATGCAGTTGTTTCAAATGCTTGATTCAGTGTTTTTACTGAAACTAGACTGGGGGGAAGCTTAGAAACGAGCAATTATCAGCATCAAAAGCCTTCTTGACTACCCTATCTATCCATACCATCAAATTCGAGGTACCTGCACACCTAGACCCTTCCACTCTACAACACTTCCCAGGTCCCTGCCATTCCTTGTGAAGGTCCTGCCATGGCTTGACTTCAGAAAATGCTAAAGCTCACACTTATCTGCATTAAACTCCATTAACCATTCCTCAGCCCACTTGCTGATCAAGATCCTGCTGTAATTTTTTATAACCATTTTCACTAATATCAATGCCCCCCACTTTTGTGTCATCAGCAAACTTACCAATTACACCTTCTACATTCTCTTCTGAATTGTTGCTATAAACCACAAACAGCAATAGGCCCAGCACCAATCCTTGATCCCAGGGATTAATGGGTTAACATAGAATGCGCGTTTGACAGCATTTGCTGGAGTTTGGAAGGATGAGGGGTCCCCTCATTGAAACTTACCGATTACCGAAAGGCCTGGATAGAGTTGAAGTGGAGAGGGGACTCCAGCTTCCACCAGTGAGACAGTCCAGGACCAGAGCATAGCTCAGAATTAAAGGACGTTCCTTTAGGAACAAGATTTCTTTAGTCAGAGGGTGGTGAATCTATGTAATTCATTCATCAAGTCTACTCCTCCAATCAATCATGGTTGATCCATCTCTCCCTGCTAACCCCATTCTCCTGACTTCTCCCCATAACCCCTGACACCATACTAGTCAAGAATCTATCAATCTCTGCCTAAAAAATATCAATTAATGGTCTCTACAGCCTTCTGTGGCAATGAATTCCACATTTTCAACACCCTCTGACTAAAGGAGGTCCTCATCATCTCCTTCCCAAAATAACGTCCTTTAATTCTGAGGCTATGACCTCTTGCCCTAGACTCTCCCACTGGTGGAAACATCCTCTCCACATCCACATTATCCATATTTCAATATTTGGTAAGTTTCAATGAGGTCCCACCTCATCCTTTGAAACTCCAGTGAGTAGAGGCCCAGTCCCATCAAATGTTGGCTAATAACTTCGGAGTTACTGTGGAGTGGGTGCAGAAGAGATTTACCAAATGCTGTCTGGATAAGCTCATAAGGTCATAAGTGATATGAGCAGAATTAGCCCATTCGGCACATTAAGTCTACTCCGCCATTCAATCATGGCTGATCTATTTCTCCCTCTTAACCCCATTCTCTTGCCTTCTCCCCATAACCCCTGACGCCCATACTAATCAAGAATCTATTTATATCTGCCTTAAAAATATCCATTGACTTGGCCTCCACAGTCTTTTGTGGCAATGAATTTCACAGATTCACCACCCTCTGACCGAAGAAATTCTTCATCATCTCCTAAAGGAACGCCCTTTTCTGTGATTCTGAGAATCTACCCCTGACCTCAGACTTTGCATAATACTGGAATATTGTAATCTCCATTCATTTACAAGGGGAATCCATACCTAGAGGGTAAAATATAAATTAAGTAACTGAATAACTAGGTATAGTTACATATTAATGTTTTAATGTACTTCTAATAATTTTTACTTCTATTAAGTTACTATAATAATGTTTAAAAAACAAATAAATATTTAAAGCATCAGATTTTAAATGGCTCAGTATATCAGAGGCACTTAGGAACACTGCCAAAGCCACAGGCGACACAATGGCGCAGCGGTAAATTTGCCGCCTTCCACGCCAGAGACCTGAGTTTGATCCTGACCAGGGGTGCTGTCTATATGATGTCTCTGTGTCCACGTATTCTTTCTCAGGATGTTCTGATTTTGAAACACAATCCAAAGACGTGCAGGTTTGTTGGTTAATTGGCTTCTGGAAATTGCCCTAGAGTGTAGGATGCAAACCCTGGGATAACACAGGATTAGTGCACAGGTGATCGTTGGTCAACACGGCACTTCAGCCCTCCGAGTCCGCACAAACCAGCAATCTTCGTATATTAACACCATCTTACTCACACTAGGGGACAATTTACACTATTACCAAGCCATTTTACCTGTACATCTTTGGAGTGTGGGAGGAGACTGAAGATCTCGGAGAAAACCCATGCGGTCAGTGGGAGAACGTACTCCGTATAGACATTGTTGGGATCAAACCCATATTTCCGGTGCTGTAAGGCAACAACTCTACCACTGCACCACCGTGCTGTCACTAAAATGTTCTTTAATGTTATTTCAAGAAACTGAACAAATGTTCATGAAGTGCAGAATAGTCCTTCGACTGAGGTGACTGTGTCCATGGCCAGAGAAAGATGATTTGGATTGAAGGACAAATATTGACCACATCTTCATTTGCTCCTGTTGGGCAAAATATCTATGTGAACTCACTGCTAGGGTTAGAGTTTGAGTTCTGCTTATTGTCATGTGTACTGAGGTACAGTGAAAAGCTTTTGTTGCATGCTAATCAGTTAGTGGAAAGACAATACTTGTTTACAATCGAGCCATTTACATGATAATGGGAATAACATGAATAAAGATTAGTGCAAGAATATGTCCAGTAAAGTCCTAGCAAAGATAGCCCAAACGTCTCCAATGAGGTAGAGAGTAGCTCATGACAGTTCTCTAGTTGTATGTAGGATTGTTCAGTTGCATGATAACAACTGGAAAAAAACTGTCTCTGAATCTGGAGGTGTGCGTTTTCACCCTTCTGCACCTCCTACCTGATGGGAAAGGGGAGAAGAGGGAGTGACCAGGGTGCACTCGTTCTTGATTATGGTGCTGGCCTTGCCGAGTCAGCGTGAGGTAGATGGGGTTTATAGATAATGTAAGTTATTGGGGCAAATCCTCTAAAATTATGGAAGAACTCGGATAAGGACATGGATATTTTAAAAAGACAGATTTGCTGGCTGCAAAGGAAAAAACCCCAATCCACAGGAAGAAGCAGTTTCAAGTTTCAAACCTGTCTGGCCTGTGGACTTGGGCATCACACAACTTTGCGAATGATGTGGACAGGAAAGGCTGAGACGGAGATAACGAGATTATCTTGGATACACAAAGGAAGGAACCAAGCCTCAGCAGACGGTGGTAAACAGGCCAGCAGCAAGCACAATCACCATCTTGGATGACCCATCCATCGAGACAATAGGAGCCCATCCAGGCGATGGGATAACGATCAGGCTGAGGGATCATGACATCAGCAAACCCCTTATCATCGGAAGCCTATTGTTCATGCCAGATCGAAACTGGGAATCATCAAAAGAACCCTTTTATCCAGAGGACCACCTGGGGGTTTCAAAGGAAGCTCAGGTATAAAACAGGAGTCAAGCCAGAACTCTTTCTCTCTTTCTGCTCTGCTGGACAGCTCGTGGGCTTGTGTCGACCTAGCTGTGAGTATCCCGGTGACCTGGTGAAATTCCCGAAATAGGATAGAGGTTGAGGAAATAAAGGGAAAGGGGGGGGGGGGGGTAAAATTGTGTAAAGTAAGTTTTACGACGTGCCCGATAGTTTTCCGTCCATAGTCTTAGTTTAAAGCGTAAGTTTAGCCACGTATTATGTAGTGTTGGTGAGATTCAATTTCTCATTGTTTAATAAAGCCTGTAAATTTTAGACTTGCTTTGAGTTCATCTTGGTTTATGTTTTCTCTCATCGGCACACTCTGGTCAATTCAACCTTTTATCATATACCACCATAATTCCGAGGTCTAGAACCTAGGGGAATCCCTTTTGTTGTATTCTCTCTCTTGGAAACCGCTCGAGTGGAGTGGTGGCCGTTTGACCATCCGACAAGGGAGAGAATAACTCGGGCAGTTGGGCCCGAAGGGAAATAAAGGGAAACGCAAAACCCTACATTAGGGAGGTTGGTTTGTGTGATGGTTTGGGTATATCTTCAATTCTCTGCAATTTCTTACGGTCTTGGATGGAGCTGTTCCCAAACCATGCTGTGAAGCACGCTGATACAATGCTTTCCAAAGCGCATCTGTAGAAGTTGGTGTGAAATGTTGGGGGCAAGCCAAACTTCCTACCCCTTCGAAGGAAGTACTGCAGATGCGTTGGTGTGCTTTCTTGACCATGGCTTCAATATGGGTGGTCCAGGAGAAATTGTTGGTGATATTGACCCTAGGAACGTGAGTTTTCCAACCATCTCCACTTGGCTCCATCAATGCAAACCAGGGATATGTGTACCGCTTCACTTCCTGACATTGATCACTATCTCCTTTGTATTGCTGACATCGAGAGAACGGTTGTTGTCTCGACACCAGGACACCAGGTTCTCGATCTCCTTCTTGCACTCCGTCTCATCATTATTCGATATCCGGCCCACAATAGTGGTGTTGTCTGTGAATTTGTAAATGTCCTTGGTCATGTTGGAAATAAGTCATCTATGTCCACCTCAGACAGTGAGCCAGGTCTGGCAGTAACACCTCCACTCAGAATATTGCACCACCCGAATGGGCAAATCTGTAGCCAAGACTTTGATGCAAACCCTTCACCTCCTGACACAGAGACAACAGTGCTACCACCTTGGACCAAGTGATGCATAGAAAATCACAATAGGAGGAGGGAAAGGGGAAATATTTAAAAAAGATAATAAACTAATATGCTGATGAAGGGTTATGGGGAAAAAGCAGGAAAGAGGTACTGATTTTGGATGATCGGCCATGATCATATTGAATTGCGGTGCTGGCTCGAAGGGCCGAATGGCCTACTCCTACACCTATTTTCTATGTTTCTATGTTTCGAATTATTTAAGCAGTAGTTATTGGATGTTTACATGCTTATGTGGAGCCAGGGTGAGCCTTGTTCTAATAAGACAAATTGTTATCCACACAGACTCAGGAAGGATCCTGTTGCTGGCTTCAAGGTTTTAGAATCTGGGAGCAATAAAAATCAATGATGAAAAAGAGACCAAGATGACACTTTGAATCAAAAGCAATGGGCACCATTACACAAGTGAACAACTAAACAAAACAGGCTGGTTGTGTCGAAAGGAACTGCAGATGCAGGTTTATACTGAAGGAGGGTTCAGACCCAAAACATCACCTATTGCTGATCTTTCTCCTGACTCCATTGCCTGTATTCTTTACTTGGTTGTCAAAAATCCAGTGTCTGAATAATTCAGTCATCATCGTTGAAAACATTAGCGACGCAGTGGTGCTGGTTTCCGATGGGCCCGGTGATGGACGCACCACACATCTCTGTCCTCCAAGCAGCTGGCAAGCTCCTCTTTTCTCTCCACACATGCGTCTTCCATCACCGTTTTCAACATCGTCTTGACTGGCCGTCCTGGGTCATGTCTTCCATGGGTGGGTTCCCACGGCTCAACCTTGTTTACGGGCATTTCTGGGTGGCGGTGGCAGTGACCAGCGAACCGCAT
Organism: Leucoraja erinaceus; assembly: GCF_028641065.1. Classification (NCBI taxonomy): domain Eukaryota; kingdom Metazoa; phylum Chordata; class Chondrichthyes; order Rajiformes; family Rajidae; genus Leucoraja; species Leucoraja erinaceus. The sequence goes on from NC_073387.1 coordinate 8,455,144, forward strand.
CCTTCTTGACCTGATCTTCTCGGTCAGAGGTGGAATCTCCTCATAGAGCTGGGCATTGGTGATGTTGTCCCTCCAACTAACATTTTGAACTTTTTTGAGCATTCGGGTGTAGGTACCATCGAGAGACTTGGACAGTGCTTGAGTGAGAGATTACAAACAGGCAACATCACTTGGCTTGGCAGCATCGGTGCAAGCAAACGGGTTGCCAGTTTAGTTTAGTTTAATATAGCACGGAAACAGGCCCTTCAACCCACCGAGTCCACACTCCCCACATATTAACACTACCCTACGCACACTAAGGACAATTTTACATTTAAACCAAGCCAATATACCTATAGACCTATATGTCTTTAGTGTGTGGGTGGAAACCGAACATCTTGGAGAAAACCCACGCAGGTCACAGGAAGAATGTATAAATTCCAAACAGACAAGCACCCGTAGTTAGGATCGAACCGGGGTCTCTGGCGCTGTAAGGCGGCAACTCTACTGCTATGCCACCGTGCCAATGTTTTGGTCCATGGCCCTGCACTAGTCCTGAAGCAGGAACATCGACAACCCGTTTTGCCTGCATAGATGCTCCTCGAACTGCTGAGTTCCTCCAGCAGTTTGTTTTTTTGCTTCAGGGTTCTGCAGTCTCTTGTGTTGCCAGCATCATTTCTTACTTGTGGTGGGGATTCCAAATTCCTGCTACATGCTGCTGAATTATATCATTACTTCTGAAAGATCTGGCTGTATCTTATTCTTAGAGAAAGAGAGTTGAATAGTGATCCGCTAAGTCCCCTAAAGTTGAGAGTCGTCAAGTTGAGTTTATTGTCATATGCACAGGTACACTGACGTACAGATACAATGAGCATCTTACTTGCAGCAGCATCACAGGCACAGAAATATATATTATACATAAATTACACATAAACTTTGCAAGACAGTAAAATTAAAACATACTTTGCCAAAAGCAAGACATTAGTAAAAACACAATTACAAGAAGAATAAACCAAGTCTATGGTTGGGCAAGAGATGCCTGTGGTGCTCCATTATTGAGGTAGAATTAAGGTTGCGTGGATCAGTGCAAGAACTTGATAATTGTAGGAAAGTAGTTGTTCCTGAAGTTGGTGGTGTGGGACTTCAGGTTTCTGTATCTTCAGTCTAATGGTAATAGCAAGAAGAAGGCCCATTGAGGGTTGAGAACACTCAAGATAAAATCCTCCGTTCAAGTGACAATCATCCCCTGGCTTGCCTCATGAGCGGGCAAGAGTAGTTTCGCATCATGCAGAATATTCAGCGTCTGAACACTTCCGCAACCCAAGTAATTATAATTCTCCTCACATGGAAGAATGATGGTTGAACAATTAAGCCTAGACCAGCCCTAGGGCACCCAGGAATGTGGTCTTAGGTAGAATGAGCAAACCACATCAGCATCGCTGGTGGTCAGGGTCAGAGTCCAGCAATTGCAGTCTCTTGTGGCTAATATGGTGATTCCAAGTACTCAGAAGGTTTTCCATAAGGTATCATGCACAAACTATTATACAAAATTGCAGTACATTAGTTAGGAGGTAATATATTGGCATGGATAAAGGTTGATGAATGGCCTGAAAACAGAGTATAGGAACAAATGAAACAGTTTTGGCTGGGCGGCTGTGAAGGGTATAGTGTCACAAAGGTTGGCGTGGGGACTCCAGCTGTTCACAATCTATATCCATGATCTGGATCAACTTTAATAGAATTAATTTAGCAGAGGAGAATGCAGAAAAGCTTAAGGGGATATAAACATATTAATTAAATGGACAAAAATATTGTTGATGATAAATAATGAACAAATTTGAGGTCACCCACTTTGGCAGAGAAAATCAAAGAAACCAAGAGTGTTTATAACAAGAGGCAACTGAGGGACTTTTAAAAGTGAGAGGGGGAGTTCAAGAACAGCATGTTCCTCAAATGTTTGAATAACAAAGCCAGGTTGGCAAGGGATATTGAAACTGTCGGAAAAAAAAGGCAGCATTTGTAGGTATTGGCAGCTGGAATCGGGCAAATCCCTTCAGGAGTATTAGGAATGTAGTACACTTAAGTGTGAAATTGATAGAACAAAAAGAGGATAGACACAAAATGCTGGAGGAACTCAGCAGAACAGGCAGCATCTCGGGAGAGAAGGAATGGGTGACCTCTTTCCTTCACTCCAGAGATGCTGCCTGTGCCGCTGAGTTCCTCCAACATTTTGTGTCTATCTTTAGTTTAAACCAGCATCTACAAATGCTCACTAGACCAAAGAGAGGACCTGAGATAGCTTTAGCAGAAATGACAAAAGAGAATCCCAAGAGATTTGATGTATATCAAAAGCAAACGAGTAGGGAGAGAATATGGCCCTTAAATCAACGACTGAATATGGACAGTCAGCGGGTTTTTGTGCTTGGTAAATCATATTTTATAAATTTGATTGAGATTTTGTAAAGGTGACAAAGAGGATTTGATGAGGCCAGATTAGTAAATGTTGTCTACTTGGACTATAGCAAGGCCTTGGACAAAATCGCATGTGTTCATCGTAGGCTGGTCCGGAAGGCTGGATCACATGGGATCAAGAGTGAGCTAGCAAATTGTGTACAGAATTGGCTTTGTGGTAGGAGTCAGAGGGTGGTAGTGGAGAGTTATTTTCAGATTGAAGCCTTATGACCAGCCATGTGTTGCAGGGAATGATAGTGGGTCCACTGTTGCCTGTCTTTGTGTTATGATTTGGGCAAGAATGTAGTTGGCCTAGTTCATAAATGTGAGGATAAAACCAGAATGGGTTATGTAGTGGGTAATGAAGAAGGGTATCAACGATTACAACAGGGTCTAGCTCAACTGGGAAAGTGGGCCAAGAATGGGCAGAATTAATTTAGAACACGTACTGGCGATCTTATGATCAGCCAATGGATTTAATGGCTTTGACCCCTCCCGGGATCTGGATACACCAGGAAGGCCTTCAGGTAAGTGCTGGGACATGTGTCCCATCTCCCACCCCCACTCCATAAGCAGAAAGGGATGGGAAATAGACGTTGCAACTGGTGTCAGGATCACGTTGAAGGTGGCAGAAACGTCAAAGAATGACTCGACTCCACCAAGTCCTTTATGTACAAAATCCTCTGGGATTTTATTGAATCCAAATTACCAATCTAATTTTATGGTTCCTTCTGGACCACCTAAATCCCTGCTTGATTTTGTTTCTGCTTTCACTACATTCCTCAAATCCCCTCTCTGATTTTACTTTCTTCAACCTTAGATAAGCTTTCTTTTTCTTTTTGACCATAATTACAACCTTGCTTGTCATCCGAGGTCCCCTTACCTTGTCATTCTTATTTCTCCTCCTTCTGGAAAATGCCGGTCCTGAATTTGCTGAACTAGACTTTAACGATTCCCACATGTCAGCTGCAAAAATATTTACTCCTAATTTACTCTCCTTACTGCAGCTTCAACCTAATAATGCTCTAATTTGGCCTTCCCCAATTTAGGATGTTGCCCAAGGTTCCAACTTATCAGACCTTTTGGAAAAATTATGGAGTTGTGGTCACTGTTCCCAAAATGCTCTCCCACTGAAGCTAACTAGGCTCTTTTCCCAATTCAAGATCCTGTTTATTCCCTCCTCTAGTTGAATATCCACATACTGTTATAAGAAACCCTCTTGGATTTATTGAGCAAACTATGCCCAAACTAAGCAGTAAGTCCCAGTCAATACTGGTGAAGTTAAAATCATCCACTATGACAATCTTGTTGTTTTTATATCTTTCCATATTCCAAGCAACTGACATGTTGGCCTTCAAAGCGAGAGGATTTGAGTATAGGAGCAAGGAGGTCCTATTGCAGTTGTACAGGGTCCAGGTGAGACCGCACCTGGAATATTTGTGCAGTTTTAATCTCCTAATTTGAGGAAGGACATTCTTGTTATTGAGGGAGTGCAGCGTAGGTTCACCAGGTTAACTCCCGGGATGGCAGGACTGACATACAGTATAATGAAAGAATAGATCGACTGGGCTTATATTCACTGGAATTTGGAAGGAGGAGAGGACACCTTATAGAAACATATAAAATTCTTAAGGGATTGGCCAGGCTAAATGCAGGAAATATGTTCCCAGTGTTGCGGGAGTCCAGAACCAGGGGACACTGTTTACGAATAAGGGGTAGGTCATTTAGGACTGAGATGAGGAAAAACGTTTTCACCCAGAGAGTTGTAAATCTGTGGAATTTTACTTCGGAGTCACGTGAGTGACTACGTGAAGAGCCCGCTCAGCACGCATGCGCGGCATTACGTTCAGCAAAGCAACAGCGGCCACATCGGGAGTGACAGCAACAAGGCGGTAGGACCGCTTATCGGGCGCTCCGCTATTCCCCGACACCGTGCCGAGCCCAGCCCGCTAGCGCCTGAGCAGCGGGCTGGAAGTAAAGCCACGGAAGAGGCGTCCGGCCGGTGGCTTCCGACTTGTCGGACGGGGACGTCTCTCCACCCGCCCAGGGGAGAGACAGCCGCCTGAGGGAGTTCAGGCACTCCCTCCACAGTGTCTTGTGCACTACCCATTGCTTCCTCCTTACCCGAGGGTAGCTTTGGTGACCAGGACTGGGCTGGTCAAGAAGAGGGGACGATGGCTGAAGATCTCGGGAGTATGCAAGGGGTGCAGGAACAGGAAGAGCTGCTAGGTGTGGTGGACCGCTATGTGGCAACCCCACGTGCAGGAGGCCGTTAAAGGCCAAACCAGCGGCCAGCCTTAACCACCTCTCCAACAAGCCCCTACAGGAGAGGTGGTCAATAAGGCCTTAGAAAACTGCAGCGGATCCTCAGGCTCCTGACGTCAGCCATCACATCGTTTGCTCGTTCCGTGGACATATACGGAGATGCCCCACAACCTTCGTAAACAAATCATAAAACCTGCCATAAAATCCTAAATTTGCGGAGTTGTGCAAAACCCCAGCCACTGAGCCAGACCCACTGCTCTTTGGCAAAAACCTCACAAAGCATATGAAGGATATGGAAGAGGCTTTGAAAAACAATAATTCACAAGCAGCAGCACCCCATCACGTCCACCAGTCGACGTCTACCATATGGGACTGGTGTAAAGCTCGGGGTCCGCATTCTATCCCCGGAAGTCTTCTTTAGACCAGGGCCAGAGCGGACCCCATGGAAAATGCGCCACCCCCCAACATCACCGCCACGTCAGACGACGTGCAAGACTCGTTGGACCGGCAGGAAACAGAACAATACCCATAACCATGGAGGTAGGTGGGTCTGATTCCTACCAGCATATAGAAAATAGGGGCTTAATACTAACAGGGGGGGAGATTACACCTGTTTTAAGAAGCACGGGAGTCTATCACGAGTGATCAGTATATACTCAATGGCATTAGTGGATACAAAATACAATTCATACTAGAAAAATTGCCACCAGTTCAACATTCACCCTAGAGGGTATTTTCCCTCTCCGTTAAAGAAACGAGAGGGACAAGCTGAACTGGTGAGACTAATTACAAAGGGTATCATGGGAAAACATGAACCCTTGGAATTTGTATCAAATATTCGTCACTAAACCCAAAAAAGATGGTGGATGTCGCATCATCATTGACTTAACTTCACTAAATATGTTTGTTAAGTATATACATTTCAAAATGGAAACGGTTGTTACTGCCAAACAACTAATTTCCAAAGGATACTTCATGGCAAGCATTGATCTTAAAGATGTTTACTATTTAGTACCATTCACAAAGATCATCGCAGATACCTGAAATTTACCTGGATGGGGCAGCTATGGCAGTTTAAAGCATTACCCAATGGGTTCACATCAGCCCAAGATTATTCACCAAGATACTAAAACCAGCTCTGGCAATATTCACAAGACAAAAACATATTGTCATGGCATATCTTGATGATATCTTAAATAATAGGCAAGACCATGGAATTGACTATGTTAGCTGTATCAGCTACCAAACAGTTATTCGAAACCCTGGGATTGTCTTACATCCAGATAAATCTAAGTTGAAGTCACAATCATGGACAGCTTGGGCTTCATAATTAATTCAGTCTACGGGACTGTAACATTGACAAGAGACAAAACAGTTTAATTGGCACAATCATGCAACAATTTAATGATTCGGAACTTTGCACTGTCAAAACTTACAAAGAGCAAAGGTACAGGCACCAAAATGACATACAGGTCATTATGATCGTGTCATAAAGTTACCCACTGAAGCAATATCAGAACTACAGTGGTGGGCAAAAAACATTTGGCATAGTATCAGCACTATTATCATCACTAACCGTACGTTAGTTATCCAAACAGATGCCAGTGCTCATGGCTGGGGAGCAACTAACTCTATATCCAGCACAAGTAGTAGATGGACTAACCCAGAGTCATCGTAACCACTTACACTGGGCATTCATTAACTAGAGATGTTGGGTGACTTTTATGGTTTAAAAGCATACGCACAAATATGCATCACTTGCATGTACGGTTACAAATAGATAATACTACGGTGGTGGCCTACATTACCCATATGGGCGGCATAAAATCGGTATCATGCGACAAGTTGGTCAACACAATTTGGCAATGATGTGCCAAAAGACATATTTGGCTATCAGCAACTTACCTGCCAGGTAAGCTAAATACAGTGGCAGACACCAGGTCACGTAAATTTAATGACAACATTGAATGGATGTTAAACCCCAAAAAATTTGCAAAAGTTATCAAGCAATATGGCACGCCAAATATCAATTTATTTGCATCAAGGCTAAATCACCAGGTACCTATGTATGTCGCTTGGGAACCAGACCCTGAGGCAGCAGCAGTAGATGCATTCGCACTGGATTGGGGAAATTCTTCTTCTATGCATTTCCTCCCTTCTGCCTCATCAGTTGGGGATTACGCACAATACAAATGGACTCTGCTTCAGGTATTCTGATAGTACCCAACTGGCCTACGCAGCCATGGTTCCCAATACTTCATGACATGGTTGTTGAAACTCTGATGGTATTCCCCAGTGACCCAGAGTTATTAACACCCAGTGTCGGGCACAAGCCACCCGTGCCATGAAAAAATCAAACTCCTGGGTTGCAGATTCTGCACAAACCACTCTGGGACTGGGATTATCAGAACAAACCGTCGACAGCATGTCAGCATCCCTCCAAACATCCACTAAAAAACAGCACTTGTCCAGCATCAAAAAATGGGAGAAGTACTGCTTGGATACAGGGCACCTTGGACACCTACTCAACCGCTACAGTTACCAACGTACTGGAATTCCTGGCGAACCTTCACCATGATGAAGGACTCAGCTACAGAGCCATCAACACAGCTAGAAGTGCCCTGCCTGTCTATTTAAAACAAGTTCCAGGACAACAGGCCATGGGGTCCCACCCGCTGGTGGTCAAACTAATGAAGGGTATTTACAACTCTAACCACCTAGACCAAGGTACACCCATATATGGGATGTCAGTGTGGTCCTGACATACCTCAGGAGATGGCCACCAGCCAGATCCCTCAACCTGGAACAATCTATGCTCAAAACACTCAATTTGATGGCACTTGTATCTGCACAGAGGGTCCAGTCACTACACCTATTGCGACTGGACAACATGATCACAGCTCCAGACCAGATCTCTGTCATTATCCAGGGACTGATCAAACAGAGCAGACCAGGAACACCTAATCCAGTCGTGGAATTCCGGGCTTACCCGCCAGAACCACGGTTATGTGCCATGACCCACCTACTATCCTACATAGACACAACCAAAAATATTCGAGGGAGAGATGTGGGTCAGTCATAAAAAACCTTATGGTCGGGTGACGAGCCAAACCATTGCGAGATGGCTCAAGCAGTTGCTAAAAGCTGCTGGGATAAACACTAACATGTACAAATCTCATTCCACCAGGGCAGCATCCACGTCGATGGCTAAAAGAATGGACGTGCCTATAGACCACATCCTGGCTACAGCAGGATGGTTGGGGGAAAGACCGTTCAGAAATTTTATAATAAGCCGTTGGCAAAACCTGTTTTATTTGCAGAAAAGATTTTACAGACTGCAAATATTTAATTTAAGCCCAGGGGAGCAATTTAATTTATTTGTTGTTATGGTTAAAAAATACCATTCTGTTTTTCTACAAACAGATTCATTGGTTGATTACGATAACACACTTCCTCCCTCAAGGACTTCGGCAGTGCGTGAAGTAATACCTGTTACACAGTTTGAAATCACAGAGCTTTGAAGTCTTCACGTAGTTACTCACGTGACTCCGAAGTAAAATAGTAAGATTAAACGAGAACTTAGCAGTTTGAAGTTTGATCTGTATTTTATGAGGAGTTACGATGAGGGATTACGTGCCCTCCGCTCTCACCCTCAATAATATGGATCAAACTGATAAACAGATGTCTCCTTGTCTTTACTATGTTTACTTCAATAACTGTGTCTATCTGTGATTCCACACCGCTGCTTTGAAGTATGTCGCGCATGCGTGCTGAGCGGGCTCTTCGCGTAATCCCTCATCGTAACTCCTCATAAAATACAGATCAAACTTCAAACTGGTAAGTTCTCGTTTAATCTTACTATTCGCTGCCACAGAAGGCAGTGGAGGTCAATTCACTGGATGTTTTCAAGAGAGAGTTAGATTTAGCTAAAAGCTAAAGGAATCAAGGGATATGGGTGAAAAGCAGGAATGGGGTACTGATTTTGGTTGATCAGCCATGATCATATTGAATGGCGGTGCTGGCTCGAAGGGCCGAATGGCCTACTCCTGCACTATTTTATATGTTTCCATGTTTCTACATTTCTGTTCCTCTATCTCTGGTGCTCTAGCTTTTGGGAGACCTACACTATAATCCCGTGAGTGTGATTATTTTTTAGCTCTAACCATATCACCTCAGTGGAGAAAACCTCCAGTATGTCTTCTCGTGCAGTTGTGCTATTTACCCTGTTAGTCATGCAACGGCTCAACTTCTTCTGCCGCCCTTTCTATCCCGTGAGACCATGGAATATTGAGCTGCTTATTCTGTCTCTCTCTTAACCAAGTACCTGTATTGGCATAATGTCACAATTCTAGGAACTGGTCCAGGCTCTATATTCACCTCTTTCACTCCATGTATTGAAATAAGCACACTTCTGCCCCACCGGTCTCTCCTTGAGACTGAAGGGCCTGTCCCACTTGGGCGTAATTTGCATGTCATTTATGCGACATCATTTACGCATCATGACGCACACGATGCGTGCATGGTGCGCATTATGCTCGCATGGTATGTATTACGTGCGCATGGTGCATGGTGACATAAGCAGTGATGAGCGGTCGCATGCGGCGCCCCAGGATTTTCGGATGTACAAAATCTTCACACGCCATCTGCGTGGCGCACAAATGACGCCCAAGTGGGACAGGCCCTTCACATGTCATAACCTCTAAATTCCCACCAATCTCTCCACTTGCTGGTATGTTTTGTTTAAACTCAGACAACTTTTACTCAGACAAGTGAGAAATTTGCATTTTAGTAAATTAAAGTAGCTTAGGGCTTACACATTAAATGACAGGGCTCTGAGAAGTGTTTTCGAACAGAGAGACCTAATGGTAACATACATAGTTCCCTGAAAGTAGTGACACTGGCAGACAGAATGGTGAAGAAAGTGTTTGGCATATTTGCCTTCATTAGTCAGAGAATTTTGTACAAATGTGGAGCATGATACCCGTACACCAGCACTATTCTACACACAAGGAACAATTTACAATTTTACCGAAGCCAATTAACCTACAAACCTGGGGTGGGAGATTGCAACCTTCACGTGGTCCGCCTGTTTCGACGAATGCAATCAACCCGGTGTGCACAATCAAATAAGATCAAATAGAACAAGTTGTCCAACACCTTTAGGGTGTGTACGCCATATGCAAGAAGAAGAAGAAGAAGAACCTACAAACCTGTACGTCTTTGGAGTGTGGGAGGAAACAGGAACACCTGGAGAAAACCCACGTGGTCAAGGATGGACATATAAATGCCATACAAACGGCACATGTAGTAAGAATCAAACCCAGGTCCCTTGTGCTGTATGGAAGCAGCTGTGCCACTATGCCACCCTAGTGGTGATACCACACTTTTAGTATGGTATGTGGTTCCAGCCGCCCAGCTATAAGAAGGATGTCATTAAGCTGGAAAGGGAGAAGAAAAAAAATTACAGCACACTACTGGGACTGGAGGTCTCCAGTTACAAGGACAAACCAGAGCATAGGAGGTCGATAAATGATCTTTTAGAGATATATGTAATCATGAGGGGCATTGATATGGTGAATGGTTGCAGTATTTTTCTTAAGGCAGGGAGCCAAAAAATTAGGGGGTATTAATCTGGGGGAATGAGCTGCCAGATAACGTGTTAAAGTACAATTACATAATTTAAAAGGCATGTGTTACATGGATAGGAGTGATTGAGAGGAATATGGGCCAAACACAGGGAAATATTCAAGGAGGTAACCTAGTCAGCATGGAGAAGTTAGAGCAAAGAGGTAAAACCCTTTTTATGCTTTAATGACTACTAGACTAAGTGGGACTCATTGGCTCCCAGTCACATGGGAGGCATGGTCCTCCCCCAACGCAACCCATTCCCAATGCAATATTCCACCACTCACCTGTTCCCCCAACGCAACCCGTGCTCCCAAAGCAATGTTCCACCACTAAGTGGAGGGGGTATAGAGGAGGGGGAATGTGGGGGGGGTGTGGTGTGGGGGAGGGGGTGGGTTAGGGGAAAAGGGGGGTGGGGAAAGGGGGGGGGGGGGGTGTGGGGAAGGGGGTTGTGTGGAGGAGGGGGGGTGGGGAAAGGGGGAGTGGGGAAGTGAGGGTGTGGTGGAAGGGGGGTGTGCGGAAATGGGGGTGAGGGGAAGGGGGGTGGGGGAAGGAGCTGTGGGGAAGGGGGGGTGAGGGGAACTGGTGGGGGTGTTGAGGGTGGGGGGAGGAGGAAGGGGAGGTGTGGGGAGGGGATGGCTTGCACTCTGCTCACCCCGCATCTTCAGTTTTCGGACTCACGCAGCAGATCCCGGTTCACTCAGAGGCTTCCGGTTCAACTCAGTAGCTTCCGGCTGGTCCTGCTGGTCACCACAGAAGCAGTCCGTGGGCTGCACACTCCCTCGCGGGCTGCGCACTCCCTCGTGGGCTGCTCAAGACACTCCGCCCCTTCAGCTTTTTATTCTCCTCGCCGCGTTATTGACATCGGGTTCGGAAGGCGCGGTTTTTACGATTTTTAAACCTTCATAACTTTTGTACTATATCACCGATTGGAACAAAACCTATTTGACTTTCAGCAGAGTAAGGTGGAGAAAAATCGTAGCGCTATGGGGGATCATTTTTGAGCAAATTTAATTACAACGCCGACCAAAAGTGGTCAAGAGAGTTTTAGTAATAGTATATTTTATAAATGGTGGAAGAGAATTAAGGGTGTTGGCATGCAGAGGATGTCCCTGTACATGAATTATTGCATGTAACATCAGCAAGCAATTAGGAAGGCAAATATATGTTGCCTTTTATTGCAAGAGGAATTGAATTCAAGAGCAAAGCTGACTTATTCGTAACATATTGAGCCCTGGCTAGCTCTCACCTGGAGTATTATGTAAGGTAGACAACAATGCTGGAGAAACTCAGCGGGGGAGGCAGCATCTATGGAGCGAAGGAATAGGTGATGTTTTGGGTCGAGACCCTTCTTCAGACTGACAAGTAGACTGACGAAGGGTCTCGAACTGAAACGTCACCTATTCCTTTGCTCCATAGATGCTGCCTCACCCGCTGAGTTTCTTCAGCATTTTTGTCTACCTTCGATTTTTACAGCATCTGCAGTTCTTTCTTAAACATGGAGTATTATGCATGTTTGATTTGGCACCTTACATATGATTGAGGAAGTGCACCCGAGGTTCATTAAATTGTCTTTTAGGATATGGGGTTTGTTCAAGTTGAAATTAAGCATGTTGGGCCTATAGTCAAGTTTCAAAGAATAAGAAGTAATCTCATTGAAATGAACATAATTCTCAAAATGTTTGACAGGTAGATGCAGATATTGTGCTTTCCCTACCTGAAATGTCGAAAGCCAAGGTTGACTGACTCAGAACAAGTAATCGGGTATAGTGAGTAACAGATCGGGTAGATGCTTAGAGTCTCTAGGTGAATCGAGGACCAGTGGCCATAGGTTTAAGGTGCAGGAGAAAAGACTTAATAGGAATCTGAGGGGTAACTCTTTCACACAAAGGGTGGTGAATCTATGGAACAAGCTGCCAGAGGAGGTAGTTGAAGCAGGGACTATCCCAACATTTAAGAAGCAATTAGACAGGTACATGGATAGAAGTTTGGAGGGATATGGGCCAAATGCTGGGCCAAATGGGGCATGTTGGCTGGTATGGGCAAGTTGGGCTGAAGGGCCTGTTTCTACACTGTTTCACTCTATGACTCTGTGACTAATGCACATTCATGACAGAGATTAGAAGACTTTCTTTCAGATACAGGGCAGTGAATCTTTGGAATTCCCTAATCTGGAAGGCAGTGCAGGCTTAGCCACTGAGTATATTGAAGACAATGGATTATTATTAGAGATTCAAAGAATTGAGGGACATGGGGACATGGAATATGGCTTCCACTGGACATGGATTGCAGTGGAATCAGTGCAGCACAATGGTGCAGATGGTACAACTGTTGTTTCACAGCTCCAGAGACCCGGGTTTGATCCTAACCACGAGTACTGTCGGTAAGGTGTTTGCACGTTTTCCCTGTGAAACACGTGAGTTTCTATCGGGTGCTCAGGCTTCCTTCCACATCCCAAAGACATGCGAGTTTGTAGGTTAATTGGCCTCTGTAAATTGCCCCTAATGTGGTAAGAATAGATGTGAAAGTGAATACCATAGAACTGGTGTATCTTCAAATCACTCAATCAATGATAGATCAGCATTAATGGTAATTAATGGCAGAGTAGTCACAAGAACCATGACATAACATGCTCCTACCTCCATTTCTTATGGTCTTGCAGTATGTGACTGCCCCCATTAAACTCTTGATTAGTGGTGACCTCCACCCCATAGGTGTAAATGTAAAATATTCGGATAGTTAATGAGAGGGGATTCAGTGAAGGGATTGGTTCTGTCATGGTGTGGTGGTTATACTCTGTCTTGCTAAAATTGCCAATTGTTTAACAAATTTGAGGTGAGATTGATACTTGCCATTTATCTGATGTGACTAAATGTTCTCCAGCTTCTGTCGTATGCAGGCAGAGACTGCTTCATGAAAATAGAACTTGTGAGAGGAGTAAATGACAGGCTACTGTAATTGAATATCTTGCCGTTCCTGGTCAAATGCCATCTTAAGAATGAAAGGAGATATTATCTCCTCAACTCTGAAATCCATGTACCTTGCCCACATTGGCAACAATGCTGCAAGGTGGTCTGGATTGTAGTGATCCTGATAAACATATATCTTATCAAATAACCAGATTTAGTTTAGTTTAGTTTAATTTAGTTTAGTTGAGTTTAGTTTAGTTTAGTTTAGTTGAGTTTAGTTGAGTTTAGTTTAGTTTAGAGATACAACGCGTTAACAGGTACTTTGGATCACTGAGCCCACAACGACCAGTGATCCCCGCATGCTAATACTGTCCGACACACAATAGGGAATATTTTCCATTTACACCAAGCCAATTAACTTGCAAACCTGTACGTCTTTGGGGTGTGGGAAGAAACCGAAGATATCGGAGAAAACCCGCACAGATCACGGGGTGAACGTACAAAGTCCGTACAGACAGCACCCATAGTCAGGATGGAACGCAGGTCTCTGGCCCCGTAAGGCAGTAGCTCTACTGTTACACCACCGTGCTGCCCAGGTTATTATGTGCTGCCAGTTAATAGTTATTTCAAAACCTTCCATTGCCTGTCACGTCTGCATGTTTTACAATGGTTTACCCTTTCATCAACTTGTTTATTTTTTTCTGTTACTGAAGAGTTGACACAATCCCTCCCCCTTCCACATTTTACATTTAAAAGTACTCGGATGTATGGGATCTTCCGCTGGCTGGCACCTCAATGTTTTCTACTAAATGAGTTCAAGTCATCCTCATTGAGTTCCTAGTGAAGATGATCACAAAACAGGAATGTGTGGAGAATTGAATACAGTGGTGTTTAATACTGGTCAAAATTAGCTGGGGGGCTACTCTCCAATGTAGTGGAAGCTTTACATTTGGTTCATGGAATCTAGAGTTGTACAGCATAGGAATAGGCCCTCTGGCCCTCCACGTCCATACTAATCATTTTGCCCATCTACTCTTATCCTATTTGCCCGCCTTAGGAACATATCAATAGTCAAGAGCGTTTTATTGTCATATGTCCCATAACAGAACAATGAAATTGTTATTTGCTGCAGCACACCACACCATGCCTATTTAAGAATCTGTTTAAACACCTCTTAAGCTAAGTTATTGAAGCCGCGGTCTCCGGTGGGGAAGCGCCGATTCAGGACTTACCTGGACTTACCTAGTCTGCACATCTGGACGCCCGCAGCGGCAACTGCGGAGGGTTGTGGGACCGACCACGGGGGAAAATGGAGGAGGACTGACCAAACTTTGTGCCTTCCACCACAGTGATAAATGCTGTAGTGGCTGTTTGTGTTCATTTTTTATTGTGTATTGTGTGTTCTTTTTTTATTGTACCGCTGCTGGCAAATTCATTTCACTGCGCTTTATGTACAAGTGACGAATAAAACTTGACTTGACTTATTGTAGCTGATTCCACTGACGCTACTTTCCAGATATCAACAACTCTCTGTGACTATCTGAAACCTTCAATGGGACATTGTTGAAAGAATATGGCTCTAAAACTCCCTGGTTTGGCAGGGCCTGACAAGGTTCTGAAAAATGGAGTTGTTTCCTGTACCTAACCTTTGCTCATCTTCATGGTCACCCATTCCTTCTCTCCAGAGATGCTGCCTGCCCCGTTGAGTTACTCCAGCATTTTGTGTCTATCTTTGGTTTAAACCAGCATTTGCAGTTCCTTCCTATACTTTGCTCACCTTGCCTGGCAGCTTTCTATATAAAGTTGAGGGATCTTAACTGTGAATCACACTTCACTATAATTGATGGAGAGGTCTTGATGCTGCAATTGTGGGCCTGAAGCTAAACAAACTACTCACAAGAGCAATGAAATATTTGCATCAAATTCATGAGAAAAATGTTCGTAAATGTTCATTTATGTATTTTTTCAATCATAGTAACAAGCCTGAGAATGAAGTAATGCCCCTTTATAAAATGTTTTATTGTAAGTTATATCCCTTTATCCTCTGAGGTAATATTTTACAAAGCACAACATTGGACATAAGAAAAAAAAATACAAATTACAAACTGCAATTAGATGTTTGTTGAAAACAGTGGACAATTAATAGATATCTATAGCAACTGAATGCCATTTATCAATCACACAAACTTAACATGTTAAAGAAAGCTTAAAACACTATCTACAATCAGTCCATTTAAATAATGAGCTGAGATTAACACCATCAGAATTGAAATGCATGTTTACTTGTATTGTTCAATCTTTACCAGTTATCCTCTCTCCTGCCCTGATCACCCGCATTGTGTTATTACAAGTGTTCGCCGCCCTTCTTACTCATTGTAAACCCGGGGAGTGAATATTGGCAAGTTAATCAACCATGAAGGTCATCACAGTGAAGTCTGTTCCCAGTCCTTAAACAAAGGCTCACACATGTGGTTTCTAGATTGCAATCAGAAACCAAAAGCCATGTTTTATCCTTTGCTAGTTCGGGAAGGTAGAGTCTTAGTTGGAGTATCCTGGCAAGTGCAGTTTTCTGCATTCAATCCCACCCTGTATGGTCACCTCTACTTGTTGCCAAGTGTTGGATGCAGCCTCATGTGGAATGAAGAAGGTTTCCAAATTCTACCCCAAGACCCAGGGGAAACCCTTCATGCCAGGGAAATCTACCTCCCAAACCTGGGAAATTCATGCAAAATTGTGTTATTATTTCTCCCTTTCTGGTCTGACCCACTCGTATATTGTGGACTCAGAGGGGATCTGGGTTGGAAAGCGGCAACAAATCAAGGCAACTAGAACTGTCAACTCAGCAATCTGGGACTCATGCAAATTAAGGAGGGCCTGATTCAAACTCTACGCCATGTTCTGAAGAAGTCAATGTGCCCAGATTAAAGACTCTTGGTCTAATTTAATTGCTTATTCAACTTCTTTTATCCCCAAGATACTGGAACACAATGCCCTTGAAATGTTTTCTCATAAATATGCTACATAGCATCAAATTAATATTTTTTGTCACAAGTATTTATTTTTTAACTGTTGATCCTTCATTCAGCATGTGTCCCTTTCATGCCTCTGTCCCTTCTCTGGAGAACAGCAAACTGTTTGCATTGATGCTGTTATAGAAGTGGTTGTTAAACTGGTTCAGCACGGAAGAGTAGCCATAGCGATTCGATGGCCCTGGATCGGCCCACTCCGACCCAGGTGGGCTCAGGATGTTACTGGAAGGTGCGTACGAGCTGAATCCCATCATGTTCTGGGAAGCGTCACTGACTAATCCAAGAGAAGGCTGCCTCCCTCCAATAGGATTATTATAGGTGGACATACTGGAGATGAAATTGCTGAGGCAGGGAGTGGAGATCGGGGTCGGAGATTTCTTTTCAGGAGTGGTCCCTGTCCTGGCAGGGGAGCTGTCCATAAGGCCTGGGCTTTGAGGTGGCTTCTGGCTGCTGTCGTCAGACTTTTCCGTGCCAATACTGCCTGCGCTGGAGTTGGGATCCGACTTCCTCTTCCTCTTGCGCCGAAAGTTCCCATTGTCGAACATTTTTTCACAGTTCGGATCCAAAGTCCAGTAATTGCCTTTACCTGAAACAGACGAGGGCAAGAAGGGGAAGAAATGAAACACAATCCTCTCAGAGTACAACATTATGAACAAATTTGTCAATCTAATCTGAGATTAGCATTGGGTCTCCATTAGTCATGTAGGCAGCTGAAAAATGTCCTCCATCGTTCTAGATCGAAGGGGGCGCTGTCCTGTGCGCGGCTGCCCTGCCAGCAGTTGTCTGTCTTTTCACCGTTTTATTTTTATTTTTAGTTAGTTAAAGTGTTTTGTTTGGAGGTCTAGACTAGCGGTTTGCAAGATCGCCAGTGGTGGAGCTCCATCCGGCGCGACCTTGTCGGCTTTGGAAGCCGCGGCCTCCAGTACGGAGGCGGCCGTTCCAGGGTTCCCATGCCGCTGTGAGGACTCTCCCGACGCCGGAGCACCACCACCCGGCGAGAACGGCCAGGAACATCGGGCCTCCATAGAGGCAACTGTGGAGGCCTCAATAGGCCCGACTATGGGCGAACTGGGGTTGGGGACTGGACTTTGTGCCTTCCCTCATGGTGGGAGCCAATGTGGGGGGATGTTCTTTGAGTTTAAGACTCTCATTGGTGTTATGTCTGTATTCTTTTTTTGTGTGCTGCAAAATGGCAAAAAGCATTTCACTCCATTACACCTCGGTGTATGTGAATGTGACTAATAAAATACCTTTGAATACTTTGAATCTGTAACATATTTAGGAGTTTCTAACCTCTTTCTCTTTCAAATCATTCAATTGAGATCTTTCTGTCTCTTAACCCTTTCATCCATGTCCATGCTGATCGGAAATTAAAATTCATAGTAATGTCCCACATCCCCATATTCCAAAGCTGAATATCTCCTCATTTTTCCTTTACCCGTTAATTTACAGCCTCCTCCCCTGTTCTGTCTTGATTTTGGATCTTCACAATTTAACTGGGTGCTTTGCTCAAAGTAAAACACATGACCAAGGGATAGTCACCCGCATTGGTGTAGCATTGACAGGCACAGTTGGGGTTTTGAAGACCCCTCGGGTCACGCCAGATAAAGAAAGTCATGCTCATAAACTCATAAAATCAACTCTCCCAATCGCCAAATATTTCTTGAAATTAGATGAATGTTTTGACCACTGACAATAAAACATGCATGGTGATGAGGTGAAATGTGGTCATTAATCCACAGAGGCTATATGACTTAACCGTTGCCCAGACAGAGAAAAAGGCCCATGAAACAAGCTCAAAATTAACTGGCGACTTACCTGGATCATCCTCGTCTCTGGGGACTTTCTTGAAACAGTCGTTGAGGGACAGGTTGTGTCTGATGGAGTTCTGCCATCCAGCTTTACTCTTGTTGTAGAAGGGGAAATTGTCAGCCACGTACTGGTAGATTTGACTCAGGGTCAGTCTTTTATCCGGAGCCCCGTGGATTGCCATTGCAATCAGGGCTGAGTAGGAATAAGGAGGTCTCACCAGCTTCAGCAGCTCTTCCTGATTGGGAATGGATAACCATCCAAGGTCCGATCCTCCCAAGCCAGCACTGTTGGGCAGGAACTGTCTTGGCATCCCATAGGACTGCGGGATGAAAGGGCTGGCGCTTGAACCTGACAGGAACGACGTGGTGTTCATGGATGGTCCGTTTAACCATAGGTAGGGGTTTGCACTTGAGCTGTAGTCCTCAATGTCATAGTTAGACGGCCTCTGCGCATTCTGTTGGTGGAAGAAGTTCTCGCAGAAAATGTTCATCTCTGGAGGCTCTTGGCCGATGCTGGGGAACTGAGGGCTACAGCGAGGGGGTGACTGCGTTTGCAGATCGTAGGAACTCATAATCTGTTCAGGCCTGTGAGGGTTTAATCAACTGGCAGAATCTCTTACAGCAAAATCGCTGTCAAGGCAATTGCACCTTGCATCTCATACTTATACACCTGCGTTCTCAGGGTGTCTGTTACAGACTCCACCCCAGCTCAAGTTGATTGGTGTGACATCACTGAGACAAAATGTTGACGGTTCAGATTTTCTGTACGTTTGCTAAATTCACAGAGCTGACTGGATTACTGCTTCATGGTGGGGGGTCAGGGCTGGGGGGAAGGGGAAGGTGGAGGGAGAGAAAAAGAAAGAGAGGGCGAGTGAAAGAGAGGGAGAGAGAGAGAGAGAGAGAGAGAGATAGATAGATAGATAGATAGATAGATAGAGAGAGAGAGAGAGAGAGAGAGAGAGAGAGAGAGAGAGAGAGAGAGAGAGAGAGAGAGAGAGAGAGAGAGAGGGAGGGGAGAGAGAGAGAGAGAGAGAGAGAGAGAGAGAGAGAGAGAGAGAGAGAGAGGGAGAAAATAGAGAGAAAGAGGGAGAGAAAGATGAGAGGGTGATAGAGAGAATGTGATAGAGAGATTAGAGTGATAAAGGGAAGAAAAAGAGAATAGAGAGAGAGAGAGAGAGAGAGAGAGAGACAGAGAGAGAGAGAGAGAGAGAGAGAAACAGAGAGAGAGACAGAGAGAGAGAGAGAGAGAGAAGGGGGTAGAGAGAGAGAGAGGGACAAAGAAGGAAAAGGGGTGATTTATCTACCAACACAGATACATTGCCTAAAGCATTCTGTATTCAAGAATTGCTTGACGACATTTGCACAACCCATTCTAAAATCAACCTAAACTAGGAGGAAGAAGGATTCCGCTTGAAATAGATTTCATTACTTAATTTTGCAGTTAAATGAAAAGATAGTGGTTCCTCTCAGAGTCAATAAATTTGAGATGAAGTAAAATTCTCCCTCTTCAGCTCAGGGTGGAATTTAAATCATGCATCTCAACAGACATGGTCTTCTATGTCTCCATGGTTTGCTAAGTGTTTTGCCTGGGGTTATTGACAGAAGATTCTGGACAACATGGTAACAGAAGGTAGGATTTTAAGAAGCACCTCAGCACAGGTAGCCTTAACATGCCTGTAAACCAAGATGCTGTTAGCACCCACTACCAGGTTGGTGCTAACAGATGCCAGAGGTTATGGGGAGCAGGCAGGAGAATGGGGTTAGGAGTGAGATAGATGAGCCATGATTGAATGGCGGAGTAAACTTGATGGGCTGAATGGCCTAATTCTACGCCTATTCCTTATGACTTTAAGAAATAAGGTGACTAAAGAAATGCATTCTCACTTCGACCCGAAACGTCACCTATTCCTTTTCTCCAGAGATGTTGTCTGACCCGCTGAGTTACTCCAGCTTTTTGTTTCTATCTTCGCATTATCACTTGCAATTAACTGAGCAATTTTAGATATAATGAATATTAAACCCCGGCTTTAAACCATCCCTAAACCAAAAACAACCCCAAACACACGTCTACACGAACTGTAGACACCAGCCCAAACCATGAATTCAGACATAACCGCATATGGCCTGAACACCCAAAACAGCCAAATCATAAATCAAACACTGACCGTGAATGCAATCCTTACACCTCACTGAAGAAGGTTCTCGACCCGAAACGTCACCCATTCCTTCTATCCAGAGATACTGCCTGTCCCGCTGAGTTACTCCAGCATTTTGTGTCTATCTTCAGTTTAAACCAGCATCTACAGTTCATTCCAACACCTTACACTAACCATGACTGCTCTTTCAACAATATATATATCTATATGTATATATACATATATAAAAATATGTATAAAATGTTGTATAAAATGTTATACAGAGATAAAGGCAAATTAACTCAGGCAAAGGACGATGTGCAGTTCAAGCCACTAAAAGTGAGTGTCGTAAGCACTTGGATGAAAAGAGTACACAGTACGGCGCTACTAGATGAGACGGCTGCCTCTCAGCACCAGTGACCCGGGTTCAATCCTGACCTCAGGCGTTGTCTGTGTGCAGCTTACGTGCTCCTCCTGTGACTGCATAGGATTATTTCTGCTGCTCTAACTTTCCCCCATATTGCAAAGATGTGTGGATTTGTTACAGTAGATAATTGGGCCAATGTAAATTGCTCTTTCTGTGTAAGTGAGTACAGGTTCAACTCCGATGTTCCGGCAATGATCCGATCCCCCCCCCTCCCCCACACACTATCATCTGGACAAAATGTCTCCAACTGTTGAAATTCCCTGAGCAACCACAGATGGCAGTGTAAACTGTGTGTGAATGGGATGGCCTGCTGACCCATCCCCGGCTCCCACTGTCTCCCTGGCATCCGACTTCACTCCTGACTCACAAGGTGTATCAGCGAACCCCCCTCATGCTGGATCTTGCTGTTGGTGCCGGCTTCATCCACTCCCCCTCAACCACCACCGCCTGCTTCTCCCATCCCACTGTCCATCAATCCTCATCCCCCCCCCCCCCCCCCCCCCCCCCCTCCCCCCCCCCCCCCCCCCCCCCCCCCCCTTCCCCTGCTTCATTCCATTCACGTTCAGTTCACATTTTATATATATGTTTTTTTCCGTTTCTAGCACTCCATGGTGCTTTAGACACAGGAGAGGGTGTTCATTAGTGGACCAGGGATATATTGTCGTTTCATTACCACGTGACCTCCGTTGGTCCATTAAAAACGGATAATCCAGAAAGGTTCTTGTTCAGCCATGCAGTCGAATTTGGGGGGAGAGTTAATAAGAATTTGAGGAGATTAAAACATGGGATTAATGTAAATGAGCAATTGATAATCAGCATGGGATCAGTGTTTTTGTCTGTTTCTCTATAACCCCATGACCAAGAGGAGCAATTGCCCAATTGGTAGCAAACTCTGACCTCAAGACAAGTCAAGCAAAGACTGGGTAGCCCTAAGCTTGCCTGCTGACCTCATAACCCAACTGTAATTTCAATGTTGATTAAAACAACAGATTAGATTTCATTGCTGATCACACAGCCCTAACATCAATGCTAGTTAACAGAATAGAACATGTTTAGGACTATGTAAGCCTAACTATAATAAATAATTAGATTGGATCACACTGCCAACATGTGTAATCACAACCAAGTATTTACTTTGGCCCAGAAGGCTTGTTGGTTGGCGAGACTGGGAACCCACCTAAAGGCTCGACAGTCAACGGAACAGCGAACCCTCCTGTGGGCTCGTCGGGGACCCGCCCGAAAGCACACCGGTTGGCGTAACCGGGAGGGAGCTGGAGGTTTCGGGGGGCATGGAGCAAGGATCAGCAGGAGGGTGAACCAGGGTCCTCAAGGTGGCTGCAGGAGGTGCCCAGATCACAAAGATGGCTGGTCGAGGAGAGGGCCATTGGCTCGCGGGAACTACTCCTGTACATCGAGCACAGCCGACCGGGCTTTGGACTTTGGAAATGTGTAACCCTAACGCCCTCACATGTAATATCAGCAACAAGATTTTCACTGCAGATTCCATGTGTGACAAATAAAACGCTACTGAACCACTGAACCATTGGCCATGCCCTTCATTATTTTCCCAGGGATGCCATCCCAAGATTCAAGATCCATGATTCAAGATTCAATTTTATTGTCACATGTACCAAGTGAGGTGCAGTGAAATTTGAGTTACCATACAGCCATACTATGTGAAAAGCAACAATACACACAGCCACATAAAATAAAATTTAACATAAACATCCACCACAGCGGAATCCACATTCCTCACTGTGATGGAAGGTAAAAAAGTTCAATCATCTTCCTCCTTTGTTCACCCGTGGTCGGGGCTGTTGAACCCTCCGCATTCGCTGCTGCCGACGGTCCGATGTCCGAGCCCTCACTCGTGTGGAGCTCCCGAGTCGACCTCTTCTTACCGGAGACCGCGGGCTTCACGGTGTAAAAGTCCACAGGCCCCGCGGTTGGAGCTCTCCACAATTCTCAACAAAGGATCGCAGCTCCCAATGTTAAAGTCCGCACACCACTCCACGTTGTTAGGCCGCAGGGGGAGGGCAGAGATGCGAGACAAAGAAAAATCGCATCTCCGTCGAGGTAAGTGGCTGAAAAAGTTTCCCCCAATTCCCACCCACCACATAGAACAGACCAAGAAACATTAAAACATACTTAAAATAATAAAAACAGAGAGGGGACAGCCAGACTGTTGGCGAGGCAGCCAGTCCGGTATTGCCACCCGCCACCCCAATGCTGCCTGCTGCTAATGTATCATCTATCACAGATGCAAGTAACTGGGCTGCAAGTGCAATCCAGGGGATGGTGGCTGCAAACTCATTTGCCCATGGGTGGAAGGTGAACTGATCCCAAATAGCATTGAGACGACACAATTGGGCTCTCGAAACAGTGTTCAACATTTTGAATTACTAGATGAGCTAACGATACAGAATATATTAACACTGATTTGGACTGTAATGTTGCAAGGGTTTTAAACAGGACCTCAGAAGCACAGATAAACCTTAAACTAAACACTAAGCCTGTTTCATAAGTTCATAAGTTATAGGAGAAGAATTAGGCCATTCACCCCATCAAGTCGACCACCATTCAATCATGGCTGATCTATCTTTCCCTCTCAATACCATTCTCCTGCCTGCTCCCCATAACTGCTGACACTCTTACTAATCACAAACCTGTCAATCTCCACTCAAAAATAAGTTTTGACTTGGCATCCATAGCCGTCTGTGCAACAAATTCCACCCTCTGACAAAATAAATTCCTCCTCATCGCCATTCTTAAAGTACATCCTTTTATTCTGAGGCTAAGGGTTCTGGTCCTAGACTCTTCCACTACAGACAACATCCTTTTCACATCCACTCTCTCCAGAACTTTCACTCTTCGGTAAGTTTCAATGAGATCTCCCCTCATCCTCCTAAACTCCAGCGCTGTCAAACACACATTATATGTTAATCCAATCCTTTCTGTTTGCATCCTCCAACCAACTATATAAAGTTAGCTAAAGCAACACTTTACACTTGCTGCTGAGACCATGTTTTAAATGAAAAGGCAAAAAAAATGATGACAATAAGAACTTGTGTCAAACACCACCTACAGAGACAATACGTATATGTATACTCCAAACCCTGCATATACGCGTGTGTACATGAGTTATAATGTTGAGCCAGTGGGTGCCATGTGTTGTATGGTTATTGGATTTTACTAACATGAGAATAGAAATTATTGATTTTAATTTACTACTTTGCTTTGGCCGTCCATGTGCCGCATGCCCTGATCAGAGTCCAGGAGCTGTTAAAAACTGCAAAGTTTGGTCTCGTTAACTCTGCTCCTGACAGCAAAATGGATAAAAAAACTTATGGACCTGTCCCACTTAGGCTATTTTCAGGCAACTGCCGACGACTGTCATAGTCGTAGCAGGTCATCGAAAAACCAGTAGCAGGTCACCAAAAACACGGCCCCATCGACATAAAATTTGAAATAGAATCATTACTTTAACAACAAAAAAACCCTGACAGGCAACCGGCAGTGTAACCCACCTGGAGTGGGGCTGAGGCTCATCTTCTGCTCGCTCCCATTGACCGGGAGAGGGTTGCTCTGGCAGACGATGGACAAAGGGCCGGTAGGAGGTGGTCTGGGGGGAGGGGTCTAACCTCCTGCTCCTTCAAGGTTGTCTACAGGTGGCATCACCTGGGGCACGAGGGCTGAATGACCAGGGAGGAGAGGGACGGCTCGCTGGTGAACCGTAAGAGAGGGAGAAGAGGTCGGGCGAGGATGGGCCACAGAGATACTGCAGGCTGAGCACCAGCTGCAGAGAGGCAATGGGGATATCGAGAACAAAAAGCGACTTGGTGGGGCAACGCCACCAAGGAGGACCCGGCAGAGTCACGGCGCCAGGCGGAAGAGGACTCTGCCCAAGTAGGCTGCCTGCCCCTTTTCTGCGGTTACGTCCAGGCCTGGGTGGTGTTAGAGAGGGACTACGAGCAGTCCACAGGCACCATGGGGATTTCAGGGACGGCTGGGCAGCGCGGGGGGTTGAATTCATCCTTGATAAGGATTGTAACATAGTTGTATAGCAGTTTATTTAGTATATTTGTTTGTCCTACATTATGGTGGTGGACCTTCAGTCTGAAGAAGGGTTTCGGCGCGAAATGTTGCCTATTTCCTTCGCTCCAAAGATGCTGCTGCACCCGCTGACTTTCTCCAGCACTTTTGTCTACCTTATGGTGGTGGGTTCTGTTTTGGTTTTATTGCATCGTATATCATGTTTTAATATTTGAATAAATATTTTTGATGAAACAAAAAGAACAAAGGAGGACCTTGGCAGAGTCACAGGTGCCAGGCAGTAGAGGGCTCTGCCCGAACCGGCTGCCTGCCCCTTTTCCGTGGTTACGTCCGTGCCAGGGTGGTAATGCAAAGGGATCATGCACTCGCCATGTGGAATGCATCCAATATCAATATCAATACCAGTTTTATTTGTCACTTGTACATAAAGTGCCAGTGAAATGAATTTGCCAGCAGCGGTACAATGAAAAATAACACACAAAAACACAATAAGAAATAAAAAATCCTTGACAAGGAGTTTAATATAGTTGTTAGAGAGTGTAAAATCCAGGATATTTGTTTTGATAATTGGGTGATTTTGTATTATGTTGTTGGTTTATTTGGTATTGTTTTGTATTGTATATATAATTGTTAAAATAATTGATTACATTTAAAAAAGAATAGAATAGAATAGTTTCTTTATTGTCATTGTAACATGGGCCATGTACAACGAAATTTAAAATGTCAGCCAGTCAGTGCAGCATTCAAACATTTCTAAAGCTAACGAAACATCCACGGTAAAATAATAAAGATAAGCAAATAAATAAAAATCACAGACAAAGCACGCATACACACCCAACCCTGAAGGACCCGGCAGAGTGGGGGGGGTGGGGGGAAGGACCGAGAAATAGGAGTGATGATCAGAACTATAACGAGTACCTTGTAGCTTTTTCGACACCAGATATGTTGCGACTCGTGGCATGCTTTGTGTATTGAATGCAAAATCAAAGCATTTCAGTGCACCTTGGTAAATGTGCCAATCGAATATCATCGACTCATTGTAATGCCTACAGAGCAAGATCCCACAGATCATCCATTTTGGTGAGGAGCCTCTTATCACTGCTCCTCCACGGTGGACCAATGTTGATAGTAGAAACACAAACTTGTCCTTGGAACAGTAATATTTGAAAACAATGCTGTGGGATGTTCAGGTGACTCTGACCAGAGAGGAAGTCCTGAACTTGATGTCTCAAAGACTCGCACGTCTGAGCCACAATGTTTACAATGCAATGACCCACAATAGCATGTGAGTGATGGCATAAGAATCACACCAACATGAGTAAAAACAATGCAGTCTTTGAGTCTTGCAAGAATTGAACCAAAGCCTTGAATATGCTCGAGTGTTTGGAATTGCTTGCCTTGTAATTCAGACATGTCAAGACATCATTGTGAATTGATTCTAAATGATACTTTATGAATGAACGATACTTTATTGTCACGTGGACATAGGGTACCTAAGGAAAGTGAAAAGATCAGTTCTGCAAACAACTTAGGTGGCAAGTGTTGCCATGTGTTTTTCTGCGACAAAGTTTCAAAAGTACCATCCAGGTCTACCTACTCCACGCGTGCCACCGCAAATGATCATCTGGTCATGTTCAAGAAGTGCCACTTACATCTGTTTGTCCCGCGGGTGGGGTTGGCAGACATGTGAGCAGACAGCGGGAGACATGATATGGGAGGCTACCTGTAACATTCCTTGGGAAGGGAAGATGTGGGGGGAGGAATTGAGATACTATTTGAGCGCTGGTGAGGGAGGAGGGAACGTGAGTGGAAGAAAGAGATCATTTGGGGAGGGGAGATTGTGGAGTTGGTGTGACTACGATCATGAAGGGAACAAGACACCAGAGATATTCGAGTATTCATCATCTCAAGTATCCAAAATCCCAAGATGGAAACAGAATGGAAACAGAATGGAAACAGGCCTATGGTTTACTGAATTCACAGTAACCAGCAGGCACCCACTGACACTATTCCTATAGTAATATTATTTTATACCCCTAGTAATCATATCAACTTTCCCACCCCAATTCTACCACTCACCTACGGCACTCACTATTGGCAGTGGTCAATTAACCAAACAACCTACATGTCTTTGGGCTGTTGAAGGAAACCATAGCAACTGGAGGCATCCCACATGATCACACAGGAAAGCTCCACCGCACTGGAGGTCAGGAGTGAGCAATGGTTGCTGGGGCGGTAAGGCAACAGGTCCACTAGCTTGCATGGGTGTGGAAGGGAATTTATTGTGGGAAGGCAAGACTCGGTCAGCATTATGCATATGGTTGGCACAGTGGCACAGTGGGTAGAGTTGCTGCCTCACAGCTCCAGAGACCCGGGTTCGATCCTGACTATGGGTGCTGTCTGTACGGGGTTTGGACATTCTCCCTGTGACCATGTGGGTTTCCTCTGGTGCTCCGAGTTCCCTCCCACATTCCAAAGACGTGCAGGTTGGTAGGTTAATTGGCTTGGTATAAAATTGTAAATTGTCCCTAGTGTGTAGGATAGTGCTAGCGTACAGGGATCGCAGGCCGGCGAGGACTTGGTGGGCTGAAGGGCCTGTTTCCACGCTGTATCTCTAAAGTTGTGTAAACTAAAGGAAAGTACTCACAAGCTTCCCATATTGGTGTCATGGGAGTCAGACACAGTTGCTATGGAGAGTCTAGTGACAAAAGTTCCCAAGGATGTGCAGGAATGGAATGACATGAACAATCAGCTTCCTTTCACTGTGGTAGTGTTAAGGATCTGTTTCAATGTTTACAATAATCTAACAGATTCATTGTTATTTTTAATGATGAGAGCTTTCCATCTCCCTAAAGAGAATTCATATGTTTAAACCACTACAGGGGGCAATTGGTATCATTAAGCCCCAATTAAGCTCATATTCTGATTAAGTTTAATAAGCTTAATGTTCAACATGGACAAACACAAAATATGATTATGAAATTGCATCTGGAAAATTGTTCACTCTATTTTGTTTCTTTCCACGAGACACAATTAGAACAATTTCTGGGTCAATTTCCATCATTCAGAAGATTTGACGGGGCATCTGCAAAGATGATTATACCTTGTGGTTCCAATGTGACTTTAACACCGTCAGCGTACATAGTGTCCTTTTCCCCGGGAATATTCCTCGCTGAACATCTTGGAGCAATTTGGATAAGGTGTCCTGGAGATACCAATTTGTGGAGTTCTTCTCTGACATCAAGGCCAACACCCCATGAAATTGCCAAGCAGGTAAAGTTCTTGTTTCCAATTGTACCACTTTCTCAATGCCAAACGAAGCTGGGTAATATGTGCCACTCTTGTACCCAAAGTCTGAAATGTAGTTGAAAAATGCTTTACCTTCTCATCACCAGCGTTAGAGAGTGTCTTGTTCCTCCCTCCTTGCACCAAATATTGTATTCATTTAAGGTTTTGTTTGCAATCATGTATGCATTTTTTTTAACCTAGTGTAATGTTTAAGAAACATTTATTGCAGTAGGGGTTTGATTATTGATTAGTACGTGTGTCAGGGGTTATGGGAAGAAGGCAGGAGAATGGGGTTAGATCAGCCATGATTGAATGGCCCAATTCTGCTCCGATCACATGGACTTATTTAGACAGGTACATGGATAATATAGGTTTCGAGGGATATTAGCCAAATGCAGGTAGGTGGGACGAATGTAGATTGGACAAGTTGGTTGGTGTGGGCCTAGGTTGGGCTGAAATGCCTGTTTCCACACTGTATGACTCTATGACTGGAGGAGCATGCAATACAATGTTTTTCTCTATATCTCAGTACACATGACAATAAAACCAATAACAAAGGCAATAGATTTTGGAGATTAGTTGGAGGCACAGTGGCGCAGAGGTAGAGTTGCTGCCTTACAGCGCCAGAGACCTGGGTTCGATCCTGACCATGGGTGCCGTCTGTATGGAGTTTGGACATTCTCCCCATGGTTGGTTTTCTCCGAGATCTTCGGTTTTCTCCCACATTCCAAAGACGTACAGGTTTGTAGCATAATTGGCTTGATATAAATGTAAATTGTCCCTATTGTGTGTAGGATATTGATAATGGGCGGGGATCGCTGGTCGGCACGGACTCAGTGGCCGGAGGGCGTATTTCCATGCTCTATCTCTAAACTAAATCAGGAACTCATCCTATAACAATTAATAAGGTCAGCAAACGTGGCTGCTGTTCCTCGTAGTCACTGCATTTGCCTGTCACAGAGACCAAAGAATCATCTCCAGCCTCTACACAGTAGCTGATCTTATCAATGTAATGACAGAGGTTTTGTAGTTGGCCAGTTGTCTTGGCGAAAGGTAAGGAGATTCAAAGAAGATGACTGGATGGTCACCAGTGTGGATGTCGGGTAAAGATCAAGATCAGCCATGTTCTGATCAGCACTAACAATCAACTCCTTCCCCATACAGATTAACAGTAACCGTTGTGGCCTTAATTTTAGGCTTGGGCCTTTGTTGGACCGAAGAAAACTGTGACCCGGGTTCGATCCTGACTAAGGGAGCTGTCTGTATGTAGACTGTGCGTTCTCCCCGTGACCTGCATGGGTTTTCTTTGAGATCGTCAGTTTCCTCCCACACTCCAAAGACATACAGGTATGTAGGTTAATTGTCTTGGTATAAATGTAAACTTGTCCCTAGTATGTGTGGGATAGTGTTAATGTGTGGGGATCGCTGGTCAGTGTGACTCGGTGGGCTGAAGGGCCTGTTTCCATGCCGTATCTCTAAAGTAAACTAAACTAAGTTGCCAGTTGCCCTCTGGTTATCAATATGTCACCCCTGGATGATTAATTGTGATCTTAAATAGCGGTCAGCCAGAACACTGGATGATGAGGCCTTCAATTGACTGTCCTCCTACCCTCTCACCCAGGACCCTAAACAACAAGGCATAAAGGAACGTACTGTCTCAAAGCACTAGCTTTGGAAAGATTGGCTCTCAAATTCCCTTCTCCTCTCTGATCCTATGTAATACACTGCCCTCTAGTGTCCCCTCCCTCCCACTACAGCATTCAGTCTGAAGAAGGGTATCGACCCAAAACGTCGCCTATTTCCTTCGCTCCATTGATGCTGCCTCACCCACTGAGTTTCTCCAGCATTTTTGTCTACCATTGATTTTCCAGCATCTGCAGTTCCTTCTTAAACAGCATTCTGTTACAGGCGTAATAGTTTTGTTTAGTTTAGAGATACAGCGCGGAAACAGGCCCTTCGGCTCACCGAGACTGCACCGACCAGCAATCTCCGCACATTAACACTATCCGACACACACTAGGGACAATTTACAATTATGCCAAGTCAATTAACCTACAAACCTGCACGGCTGGAGTGTGGGAGGAAATCGAAGATCTCGGAGAAAACCCACGTGGTCACGGGGAGAACGTACCAGCTCCATACAGACAGCACCTGTAGTCAGGATTGAACCTGGGTCTCTGGCCGTAAGGCAGCAACTCTACCACTGTGCCACTGTGCCACCTTAATAATAACCAGAAAAATTGAAGTAAGGGCCCTTCAGCCCATTTGGTCTGTACTGAGTATCAAGCACTCATTAATCCCAATTTACTCACACAACATTAGGCGGAATTTATAGCAGCCAATTAATTTACCGACTCACATGTCTTTGGGTCGTGGGAGG
The DNA here is from genome assembly GCF_028641065.1 of Leucoraja erinaceus. Classification (NCBI taxonomy): domain Eukaryota; kingdom Metazoa; phylum Chordata; class Chondrichthyes; order Rajiformes; family Rajidae; genus Leucoraja; species Leucoraja erinaceus. The sequence continues at coordinate 8,485,496 of NC_073387.1, forward strand.
AAGCGTGAGCACCCAAGAGGAACCCCACATGGCTAGAGCGAGAACGTGCAAACTCCGCACGGGAAGCAGCAATAATCTGGATCAAACTGAGATCACTGGAGCTGTAAGATAGTGGCACTACCTGCTGCTCCACGTGTATTTTGGTGGTTGAGCGGTTAATTTTGTGACTCCCTAAGCCTCCCATTTAGTGTTGGAAAAAGTACATTGTCACAACTAAACCTGTTGCAGGAGTTGCAATAAAACACTACTCTGCAATATTGTGGATAAGTGGTGCCACCTACAGGCCTGACTGACTTAGCACTGCTCAAGAAAATCAGGCTAACTGCCCTCTGCATGCAGATAGACAAAATGCTGGCGTAACTCAGCGGGACAAGTTACAATTCTGGATAGAAGGAGTGGGTGGCCTTCAGTCTGAAAAAGGGTCTCGACCCGAAACATCACCTATTCCTTCAATCCAGAGATGCTGCTTGTCCCGCTGAGTTACTCCAGCATTTTGTGTCTCTCTTCAGTGTAAACCAACATCTGCAGTTCCTTCCTGCACATGCCATCTGTATGCAACAAGTTGGGCTTTGGAACTTACCTACTGACCATGCAGGCAGGAGTGGTATCCTGACAATAATCCCAAGGACTATGGGTCACAATGTCCCCCGGAATATCACCCTTGCTTATCCCCGACACCACCTGCTAACTCCTTAATATGCTTAACTCCTTAAACCAAGTCAATAGACCAGTGGACATTCCAGAACAGTTTGGGACCATTCAACCCATCTCTGTCAATGTCAGCTTCTATTTTATCTTCTTATGACCCACATTACAATGAGAAACGATAATAAAAAACACATATTTTTAAAAAAAAAAAAACTGTCGCAATTTACCTAAAAATACCAATGAAAATACCAGCAAAATGTTTTTGTGCAACTATACTCAATTCCCATCGCACAGATGGAGTGCTGAATCGGAGGAGGGGGGAAATTAGCTAATACCTGTCTCCCATTTCAGCTCCCCTTCATTAGGTGAGTGAAAGAGGGGTAGGTGGGGTTGGGGGTAGGCAAGTTGGAGCTAGGCTGAGCTGCATGTTTCAATCTCACCTGCACAAAGCAGTGAACATTGTGCGGCACAGTGGTGCAGCAGTAGAGTTGCTGCCTTACAGCGCTTGCAGCACAGGCCAGAGACCCGGGTTCGATCCCGACTACAGGGGTGCTGTCTGTACGGAGTTTGTATGTTCCCCACCTTGACATGCGTGGATTTTCTCCGAGATCTTCGCTTTCCTCTCACACTCAAAAGAGGTACAGGTTTGCAGGTAATTGGCTGGTTTAAATGTAAACATTGACCCTAGTGTGTGGAGGATAGTGTTAATGTGTAGGGATCGCAGTAGATGCACAACGAAGGGTGTGTTTCCATGCTGTATCTCTGTATTAGCCTGAACAAAACTAAAGATTGATAGCACAAAGGCAAATGGTGAGGGTGAGCGTTGCAAGCAGCAGATTACCTCGGAGAGTGGAGGGCAAATTGAGCAGCCAGACAATATACCCAAAAAATCACACGGCCCAAGAAATAGCACAGGTCAGAGCCCACAATTCACAACCATCTTCAGGGAACTGGCAGTCAGACTGATGGGCCTGTCCCACTTGGGCGACTTAATCCGCGTGTCCAGAAGAATGCTTTTTTGACCTTCGAGGGCAATCGGCCGAAAAGCCTTGACCTGGATCGACCGGCTGCGTTTAAACCGCAAGCTGGATCGACTGAAGCGCGAGCTGCATCAACAGACCACACACACACACACACACACACACACGCGCACGCACACACACACACACACACACACGCACACGCACACCCACACACACACACACGCACACACACACACACACACACCCACACACACACACACACACACACACACACACGCACACGCACACACGTGCACACATGCACACACACACACACACACACACACACACACACACGCACACACACACACACACACACACACACACACACACACACACACACACACACACACACACACACACACACACACACACACACACATCGCAAAGGTGGGGGCCATGGAGAGCAGAGTAGCACCGTCTGCGCGATGATGATGAGGTAAGCGGCTGCCACAGAGTACGGTAAGTCCTTTAGAGAGTGGGGGGGGGGGGGGGGGGGGGGGGAGGAGAGAGAAGGGGCGAGGAGAGAGAAGGGGAGAGAGAAGGGGGAGAGGGGGAGAAGGGGGAGAGAAGAGTAAAGACAGTTTTAAGAAGTTTAATAAAGTTTAGCAGGTATTTTACCTACCGGTGGGTCTTCTAGGTCGTGAAACTCCAATGAGCCAATAATCAAAATGGCCGGTCAGTGAAGAAGATGGCCTACGGCTGCCTGTAAGTAAATAGCGACCCCAATCCACTGGCTTCGACCAAACGGCAACCTATGTTTAGTCGCGGCCAGTTTTAATCATGATGAAAAAAAAGCAGCAACCTAGATGAAGCCTCGACCATGCGGAAACCACTTTCGACCATTAGGGAGAGTGACCAAAACCTCCTGTGACCTCGTGGCGGCCTTGCAGCGACCATGTGTGGCGGGCAAGGTCACCAGAGGTTGCTGTGGAGGTCTCCTAAGTGGGACAGGCCCTAATGAAAAAATGCCTCAGGAGTAGAGAAACTATACTGATTCATACACCTAAAATCTGGAACAATTTCTTACAGTGAAAAACATTTGAGGATACAAATTAAAAGATCTATGGTAACTATAGTGAGCTGGAAAAGGAACAGGTGACTTTGGATGTATTATTTCAAAATCTTTTCACCTTTGGGACTTTCTCTACCTCATATCTGTTGCAAATTGATTGCTTGAAAAATACAAAATGGAAATGGGCCCTTCAGCCCACTGAGACCATGCTGACCATCGATCACCCATACACACTAGTTCATAAGGCCAAAAGTGATAAGGGCCTGTCCCACTTACAGGACTTTTATAGGTGATTGCCGGCACCCGTGATAAGTCGCCAAAATTTTCAACATGTTGAAAATACAGCAGCAACCAGAAAGACACTACGACTCTTTGGAGACCTCTAATGACCATAAGAGACCTCTCATGACCATACAGGCTGTATGGTAGTGAGAGATTTCCTATGGTCGTGATAGGTCACCAGCGACATGTCACCAGGGGTCGCCTGTATGGTTGTGAGAGGTCTCCTATGTTCGTGAGAGGTCTCCAAAGAGTCGTAGCGTCTTTCTGGTCGCAGCTGAATTTTCAACATGTTGAAAATTTTGGCGACCTATCACGGGTGCCGGCAGTCGCCTGTAAAGGTCGCTTAAGTGGGACAGGCACTATAGGAGTAGAATTAGGTCATTTGGCCCGTCTAGTCTACTCCACCATTCAATCATGGCTGACCTATCTCTGCTTCCCAATCCTATTCTCCTGCCTTCTTCCCATAATGTCTGACACCTGTACTAATCAAGAATCTATCTATCTCTGCCTTCTATGTTATCTCAATCCCTGCACATTAAGACCAAGTTACAGAGGAAAATGAACCTACAAAACCGCATGTTGTTGGGATGTGGGATGAACCTGGAGGAAAGCCACATAGTCACACAGAGAGCGTGCAATCTCCAGTCAGCTAGCACCCGAGGGCAGTATCGAACCTGGGTCTCTGGCGCTGTGAGGCAGCAGCTCCACCAGGTTAATGAAATTGGCTGAATACTATCATCAGTCTGCCATTCCACTGCCCTTGAATCACGCAACTGCCAGCATCATGGAAAATAAAGGGTATGGACTACAATGTTTAACCATTCAACATATCATATTGTGATTACAAAAGCCAACATTTAATTACTGACAAAAATGCACATTATCCAGATAATGTCATCCCCAGATTTAATTTTGTATTAATATTTAATGGAGAGATGTAAGATAAGCTAGCCTTTTATTTGCATTTTGCAGAACACAATTCTGCAGGTATTTGCATAATTTAGATTTACCGCATCTGCTTTTGTCTGCTTTCGTATGTTGCTTTTACTGGATTCATGTTGGGATGTGGCCAGGACAAGTTTTGGGTATTCCAGCCAAGCCTCTTTATAAATGAGTGACATTGTGTGGTAATGTGTCTCCATGCATTCATGATGCCTGTGAGACAGTGCTCAGTCTCAAAACTAAATGGTTAGAAGTAAAAATAAAAAGTAAACTATCGACTCCATTTATACCTCGCGCTGCCTCGACAAGGCCACCACCTTAATCAAGGGCGAGTCTCACCCTGGCCGCTCCCTCTTCTCCCCTCCCTTTCATTATGCAAAAGGTGTTGAAACGCACATCTCCCGATTCAAGGAGAGTTTCTTCCCAGCTGTTATATGGAATCTGAATCATCCTACCACAACCAGAGAACAGTGCTGAACTACTACCTACCTCTTTAATGACCCTCGGACTCAGACTTGGCCAGCTTTACCTTGCACTAAATGTTATTCCCTTATCATGTATCTATACACTGTGAACGGATCGATTGTAATCATGTATTGTCCTTCTGCTGACTGGATGGCATGCAACAAAAACTTTTCACTGTACCTCGGTACACGTGACAATAAACTAAACCGAGACTGATAATGAAAAAAATCTATGGCTGCTGGATATCTGGAACAAAACAGAGAATGCTTGAAATGCTCAGAAGGTCAGGCAGCACCTGTCTAGAGAGAAAATTGGAAACACAGATAATTAACAAAAATAAATGTGTAAATAAATAATTCCCCGGAACAGCCTGCTGTCATTGTTTCAATTGTCAGGGTTACTTTAATTGAGCCTAGCTGTTGACCTTTCACCCTGACCTTCCTCCTCCATTTTGGGAAGGTCAAATTCCCTGATCCAGACCATCTAGGAGGCAAACAGTGAGGGACCATGTTATGGTCAGAGAATGATTGATCGAACGAGTCACAAAATCCCCACCCATTTGTGAGAGGTTGTAAGAGCAGAAATAGCCTCACATCTATTTCTGCCACCCATCAAAATTGTCAAAGCTTTTCAACTGTTTGTCAATGTCAGCAATTAAAAAAATGCTAAGCAAGAAATATTAATTATTAATTATAGGTTTAGTTCAGTTTAAATTAGAGATGCATCATGGAAACAGGCCCTTGAGCCCACCGAGTCCGCACTGACCATCAATCATCAAAACACTAGTTCCATTCGACACACCAGGGACAATTAACCTACAGACCTGCACGTCTTTGCAATGTGGGAGGAAACCGGAGCACCCGGAGGAAACGCACGTAGTCATAGGGAGAACGTACAAACTCCATATAGACAACGCCCGTAGCCATCAAACCTGGGTCTCTGGCGCTGTAAGGCATCAACTATACTACTGTGCCTTTCTAACACTGTTAAAAATAAAAATAATTAAAATTAACTAAAATAATGAAATATTTATATAAAATGTAGAGGAAAGATGTTGTCAAGCTGGAAAGGGTACAGAGAAGATTTACGAGCCCAGATGGTCTGAGCTATAGGCAGAGGTTGAGCAGACTGGGACTCTATTCCTTGGAGCGCAGTAGGATGAGGGGTGATCTTTTTTGAGGTGTATAAAATCATGAGAGGAATAGATCGGGTAGATGCACTGAGTCTCTTGCCGACAGTAGGTGAATCGAGGGCCAGTGGACATAGGTTTAAGATGGGGAAGAGATTTTATAGGAATCTGAGAGGAACTTTTTCACACAAAGGGGGGTGGGTGTATGGAACAAGCTGCCAGAGGAGGTAGTTGAGGCTGGGACCAATCCAACATTTAAGAAGCAGTTAGACAGGTACATGGATAGGACAGGTTTGGAGGGATATGGACCAAATGCTGGCAGGTGGGACTAGTGTAGCTGGGATATGTTGGCCGGTGTTGGCTAGTGGGGGCAAGTTGTGCCAAAGGGCCTGTTTCCACACTGTATCACTCCATGACTCTAATGAAGAATCTACCAAAATTGGTGATATAGTGGAATATCTGTTGATTGCGGTGACATAGATAGTGGCAAATCAACAGATTTGGTAAATCTACAATCTATGCCACAGTAATCAATAGATAAACAACCTGAAAATTCAATTTAGTTTAACTGATTGGAGAGGTGGAAACTAGTGATTATTCACTGTTATTCAAAGCCTTCACAGTGCTGCCCTCCGGTGGATGATCCGGTTTAGCAACTGTTGGCAGAATGAGATGTAAGTATTTGTTTATTTTTGTCACATGTACTGAGATACAGTCTTGGTATAAATGTAAAATTGGCCCGAATGTGCATGTGGGTAGTGTTCATGTGCAGAGATCGCTGGTCTGTGTGGACTGTGGGTAGTGTTGATGTGCAGAGATCGCTGGTCTGTGTGGACTCGGTGGGCCGATGGACCTGTGTCCGCGCTGTATCTGTAAACTAAACTAAAATAAACTAAATCTGCTGAGCTACTCCTGTACAGGTGCACAACCTTTTATCCGAAGATCCAAATAACGAAAACCTCCGAATAGCGACATTTTTTCAGTCCTTGAAAAAAGGTCCTTGAAAACGTTCATGGAGGGCGGCCCGCAGAGGTGACAGAGGAACCTCCGGTCGGTCCTCGAAGAAAGGGGAACTAAATCCCCATTCATAAAAGAGAAGGTGAGGGTATATTGCGCGGGAGGGTTAATAATTGACAATATGCTGCTGTCTGCCCGCTGAGTTAAAAAAGTTCCCACGGTAGACTCACGATACACAGTGTATCGTGAGTCTTGCGTGGGAACTTTTTTAACTCAGCGGTCAGGGAGCTGCAGATTGTCGCTCCCTTCAGTTTCACCCCACCTACACCCCTCTGCTTCCCAGCCATGTGTGTGACCCCTTCCCTCCCCTCTCCAGCTCCCCGCCCATTGCACCGGCGTGGGGGCTTTGCACTGTCTTCACGTCGGCAATGCCAGTCACCGGAGACGTCAGGACCAACGGGACACCGACCCCCAGGCCCACTGCAAGCACGGAGATCCCAGAGACCCACAGCCAGCAGCAGCCCAGCCCCGTTCCAACTCCAGAGGAAAACTGCGAACTAGCGGGAGACATCGAGACCACCAGGAGCCGCTCCCTGATGGGCCGCTACGGCGACAAGTGGCAGTTCGCCCACAGCCCGAGCTGTGCCCCCTCATCGGGACACCGACCCCCAGGCCCACTGCAAGCACGGAGATCCCAGATCAGCAACTCCAGCCCAGCCCCGCTCCAACTCCAGAGGGGCAGAAACTGATGGTGCGCAAGGTGCGTCTTGTTCTTGAGGTCGCGCAGCTCGGGCTGTGGGCGAACTGCCACTTGTCGCCGTAGCGGCCCATCGGGGAGCGGATTCCTCTGGAGTTGGGGGTGGGGGGGAGGGGGAGGGGGGGGGGTATTGTGCTGTTTGATCGCCCCCTGCTATCCCAGGGACAGGGAGACAGGACGTTCACCGAGGGCGGCCCGCAGAGGTGACAGCGGAACCTCCGGTCGGTCCTCGACGAAAGGGGAACTAAATCCCCATTCATAAAAGAGAAGGTGAGGGTACATTGACTGGGAGAGTACGAATCCCAAGACAAAGTTGAGTGAGCGTTCACCGAGGGTGGCCCACAGAGGTGACAGCGGAACCTCAGGTCGGTCCTGGAAGAAAGGGGAACTAAATCCCCATCCATAAAAGAGAAGGTGAGGGTATATTGCGCGGGAGGGTTAATAATTGACAATATGCTGCTGTCTGCCCGCTGAGTTAAAAAAATTCCCACGGTAGACTCACGATACACAATGTATCGTGAGTCTTGCGTGGGAACTTTTTTATCTCAGCGGGCAGGGAGCTGCAGATTGTCGCTCCCTTCAGTTTCACCCCACCTACACCCCTCTGCTTCCCAGCCATGTGTGTGACCCCTTCCCTCCCCTCTCCAGCTCCCCGCCCATTGCACCGGCGTGGGGGCTTTGCACTGTCTTCACGTCGGCAATGCCAGTCACCGGAGACGTCAGGACCAACGGGACACCGGCCCCCAGGCCCACTGCAAGCACGGAGATCCCAGAGACCCACAGCCAGCAGCAGCCCAGCCCCGTTCCAACTCCAGAGGAAAACTGCAAACTAGCGGGAGACATCGGGACCACCAGAAGCCGTTCCCCGATGGGCCGCTACGGCGACAAGTGGCAGTTCGCCCACAGCCCGAGCTGTGCCCCCTCATCGGGACTCCGACCCCCAGGCCCACTGCAAGCACGGAGATCCCAGATCAGCAACTCCAGTCCAGCCCCGCTCCAACTCCAGAGGGGCAGCTGCTGCTGGTGCGCAAGGTGCGTCTTGTTCTCGGGCTCTGGGCGAACTGCCACTTGTCGCCGTAGCGGCCCATCGGGGAGCGGATTCCTCTGGAGTTGGGGGTGGGAGGGAGGGGGAGGGGGGTATTGTGCTGTTTGATCGCCCCCTGCTATCCCAGGGACAGGGAGACAGGACGTTCACCGAGGGCGGCCCGCAGAGGTGACAGCGGAACCTCCGGTCGGTCCTCGAAGAAAGGGGAACTAAATCCCCATTCATAAAAGAGAAGGTGAGGGTACATTGACCGGGAGAGTAGGAATCCCAAGACAAAGTTGAGTGAGCGTTCACCGACGGTGGCCCGCAGAGGTGACAGCGGAACCTCGGATCGGTCCTGGAAGAAAGGGGAACTAAAAAGAGAAGTGGAGGGTATATTGCGCGGGAGGGTATATCGCCTACCTGGAAGAAACCAGACATTTTTTCCAGGATGTCGTCTGCACACCAAAGCTCACGTTTGGCGTCTCTGCTGCACACGGATATAAGAGTGTGAAAATGTCGCCTTAGGCCGCCTTAGGGCATGTAGCCCCGCTAGGGTGACATGAGTGCGGGAGGTGATTCAATGCTGCGGTCACATTTACAAATTCAGGAATTCATTCAACACACTGCATTTCATACAGACATTTATTCTGCAAGAAAAAAACGACACTGAAGACTCAAACTCGTGACCGAGGAACTGCCGGGATCAAGGCGTAAACTCGCGACCTTGCGGATATGAGCCGGGCACTCTACCACTGAGCCAGCCATTAAAATCTACGCTAAAAAATTTCCATTCCGAAGACCGACAAATTCCAAATTACGAAAAGTGTCTGGTCCCAAGGCTGTCGGATAAAAGGTTGTGCACCTGTACTTGTTTGAAATGATACCAGTGCTTTGTAATTCCAAGCGTTCTCAAGAATACAACTGTAGATGGTACAGACTAAAGATACAGGAAATGAGAATGGGAAATATTGTCAGTGGATTTGTGTGTTGACTGAACAGTGAGTAGGTTGCCTCCAGTTGCACACTTCAGTAGTAATATAGCACAATATTAACTAAGACACTTTACACCAATTGAAATGGCCAATTCTATCATTCTAAAAGGTTTGTGGGATTTTTCATTAAAAAGGGTGTGATCGGCACCTCATGATTATTGATTCATACATAACAAGGATTGAAGCCAGAGATACAGGCACAACCATTGGAAGGTCATGTTGCAGTTGCATGTGTATCAAAATTGGGAATTCATGTTGCAGTTGTATGAAATGTTGGTGAGGCCACATTTAGAGTCTTGTGTTCAGTTTTGGGCACCATGTTACAGGAAAGATGTTGTCAAACTGGAAAGGGTGCAAAGAACATTTATGAGGATGTTGCCAGGACTCGAGGGCCTGAGCTATAGGGAGGGGTTGAGCAGGGTAGGATTCTATTCCTTGTAGTGTATGAGAGGTGTACAATATCACGAAAGGAATAGGTCAGGTCAGCGACAAAGAACGCCCAATATAAGTGAGCTAGGAAAAAGTTTGAAGATTGTGGAGGATGCTTGTGAGATTTCCAATCACAGAAAATAGAAATAATTTAACAAGGAAACTGGGACTAGAGAGGGAGAAGGGACTTCAGTGAGGGAAGTATTTGATTTCTTGAGAACAAAAGATGCAAAGATTATTATCTGGTTACCAAACTCAGTACATTCAAAAGGTCATAAGGGATAGGAGTAGAATTAGGCCATTTGGCCCATCAAGTCTACTCCACCATTCAATCATGGCTGATCTATCTCTCCCTCCTAAGCCCATTCTCCTGCCTTCTCCCCATAACCTCTGACACCTGTACTAATCAAGAATCTATCTATCTTTGCCTTAAAAATATCCGTTGATGCCTTCCACAGCCTTCTGTGGCAAATAATTCCACACTCAGCACCCTCTGACTAAAGACATTTCTCTTCATCTCCTTCCTAAAAGAACATCCCTTAATTCTGAGGCTATGACCTCTAGTCCTAGACTCTCCCACCAGTGCAAACATCCTCTCCACATCCACGCTATCCATGCCTTTCACTTTTCTGTATGTTCATTAAAAACTCAAGAAATAAAGCACACCATTTTCAGATAAGGCAATTTTGGACTCCAGGGGAAAAATCTCTACCAGAATATGTAAAAATGTTACCATTTGCACATCGTTTTTTCGAGAAGATGTGATTATGCACAAACAAACAAATACACACGAACAGACACACATCCAAGATCTGACTTTTAATAGTTACTAGACCAAGTGTGACCCATAGGGTCCAGTCCCATCAATGTGTGGTTGCTGCGGGGGGGGGAGGCGGCCTGCGGCATCACACAAATGCTAAGGGGGAGGGAGAAGGGGGAGAGAGAGAGGGGGTGAGAGAGGGAGGGAGAGAGAGAGAGAGAAAGAGGGGAGAGATAGAGAGGGGGAGGAGATAGAGAGGGAGGGGAGAGATAGAGGGAGGGAGAGAGGGGAGAGAGACGAAACCCGAGACAAGGCACGAGCGTGGGAAGAGATGAAATCCGAGGCGTGAGCGTGCATCGAACAAACCTCTCAGGAGTTCTCGGGAAACACGAGTCAAGGCGCAAGAACACAAACACATCCAAGATCAGAGTTTTATAGTTAAAAGGATATAATTGATTCAAAATCTAGAATTATAAATTCACATTTCAAAATGATTTCACAATTCGGTAGTACTGATTTTCAATATTCCATACTGATATTTGAGAATACATGAGGTTGCATGCAAAATACTGATTTTCAAAAATCCAGATTCTGTGTAGTACGTTCTATTGCATTTTTGTGATAAATACTGATTTCCCCAACAAAATACTGATTTTCAGCCATCAAAATATGGAAATGCTTGGCGAAACCTGGCAGATCTGCAATCATTCACAATCACATTGTGTTCGAGAATTCAAGATGTGATTTGTGATCTTGTTTATAAGTCATCATGGAACTAAAATTTGTTATAATCCTATGACATTAAAGTAGGTTAGTTTGAAAGCGATCATAGTAATGTAAATGTTTAAGAAGGAACTGCAAATGCTGGAAAATCAAAGGTAGACAATAATGCTGGAGAAACTCAGCGGGCGAGGCAGCATCTATGGAGTGAAGGAAATAGGTGACGTTTCGGATCAAGACCGTACTTCAGACTTAGTAATTCTTAGTAATGTAAATGCACCATTTAGTTTGATCAATTTTCATGATGGAAATTGAAGTCGAACTAAAAGTTGCATTCACATCGCTATTCCATGTTGAAATTGATGTGGTGAAGTTGTTAGGCCTGGAGGACCATTAAAGGTGCACTGCACACACTGACACAGTCGAACAGTAACAGGCAATCAAATCAACACACAATACATTTTCTAAAAAAAAGTTTTATTTCCTGCAAAAAATTACAGTATTTTATATGCAGTTTTTGCATGCTCCTTTATAACATTTTACATAATATTTTACAATAGTACAACTTGATTATTAAAACAAGAACAACTTCAATTCTTGATTTTTCAACGTATACAACAATGACCCCAAACATCCCATTCCACCCACTCATTACTCTTGACTCAACCAAAATTATTTCTGAAATATTGGTCATAAATTTGATGCAAAACTGCTCCAAATTAAGGCTCAGAATGCACCAGAGAGCATCTAAAACTCTAGAACTTCCAGGGCCCTTAAGTGGGCCCTGGACCCCGGCCACAAGTGACTTAGAGCTTCGTGCTTGTGATATGCGCTGCACGCACTTATTTCACATAATTTTTTTGTAATCCTGTCATGCCACCCCCCTTTTTGAAAAGCTTCATATGAGCCTGTTGCAGATGAATAAATGGGGTGGGAGATTGCAACCTTCACGTGGTCTGCCCTGTTTCGACGAATGCAATCAACCTGGCATGCACAATCAAATAAGATCAAATAGAACAAGTTGTCCTACAACTTTAGGCTGTGCACGCCATACGCAAGAAGAAGATGAATAAATGAGGGAATGGATTAAATATTCAGAACGTCAGGATTTTCAGCAACCAGAGACGTACAATCTTTACTTACCCAAACAAATGTAGCTTGAAGGGCTACATGAAAAGGAAATGTGCCCTTAGAAATGAATAACAATTTAAAATCTCGAAGTGTTATCTTGTTCTCTCCCCTTCACTGAAGCCTTTCATATTAAACCCTTCCCTCGATTATAAAATCACATCTCTTTTCATAATGCTGAAAAAGATTAAAAACCATTTGCAATTTGTAGTCCATTGAGTATATAATTGAACAAGCAGTTTAGAAAATCTAAATGTTCTCTTTATGAGTGTAATTTAATTTTTATTGTGAAATCGCAATGTAATATATTGGAGTAATTACTTGTAAAACATCTTTTTGCTTATTTGCCGTATTCCTAACACACAGCTTCAAGTAGGGCTGTTATCTCAGAGCTCTGTGAAACAATAACAAACTCAGCATATTTGTAAATGGCATTATCTCCACAGGAAACCCTTGCAACATGCTTCTCCAGTTCACAACCATTCCTTAATGTCAGATGGTGGCTGGAGGATTCAGTGACAGGGAGCAAGAGATATGTGTTTAAAATGAGGGAGTGTTTTAGCTTGATAAATGAAAGCTGACTATTTCTTGTGGGGTCCAAATGCATGGGAGTTAGAATAAGGGGATGAAGAACAACGTTGCCTATTTCCTTCGAAGCCGACCTTCATAAGACGTTTGATGGTTGTGGAGCTAATGGGTCAATGATTTAGAAATAAATGATCAATATTCAGATATTGGCTGGATAGGTGACAAAGAAAATGAGCCAAATATTGGAACAGTGCTAAACAAAGTGTAGGAAAGAACTGCAGATGCTGGTTTCCATTGAAGATAGACACAAAATGCCAGAGTAACTTAGCTTGACATCTCTGGATGGAAGGAATGGGTCATGTTTTGGGTTGAGACCTTTCTTCAGACTGAGACTAAACAATGTCTATCTTGTTATAACAAGGTCCAACGTAAGCCTGAGAAACAGCACCTCAACTTCCATCTGTGCATGTGTAGCCCTTTAGATTCAATATTGAATTCTACAACATAATTGTTTCTCTTTTTCCCTTTGGAGGCAGAGAACATCCCCAGTCTTCCATGCACTAGAGTACTAGACCTAAGCTAACATTTTAGTCCAAGGACCTAAAAGTGAAGTTGTGAAGTTCCTCCAAGCACATATGTATCCACCAACAAAGGTTAGTCACATATATATTAGTGGCTATTAATGGGTCCTGTGAAAATTTGCCTGGATTACACCTGAAGAACATTTCATTCGATGCGAGGAGCTTCAGTATAATTGAAGGGGCTCTGTAGATGAGGGATGATCATTTCATTGTTCATCCTCAATGAAAACTCCATGAAGGAAAACTGTATCTTCCTCTGCTTCCATTTCTCAAAGCATTTTTATCTTGTTTTGTCTCCAAAGATTATAAATGTCATATATTTATATTGCACCTATACAAATCCATCCCTGCAAACATTAACTCCTAGTTTAGTTTAGTTTAGTTTAGTTTTTTTTAGAGATATAGCGCGGAAACAAGCCAAGCCCACCGAGTCCGCACTCCCCGCACATTAACACAACCTAGGGACAATTTACACTTATACCAAGTATACAAACCCAAGCCAATTAACCTACAAACCTATACATCTTCGGAGTGTGGGAGGAAGCCGAAGGTCTGGTGAAAACCCACACGGTCACGGGGAGAACATACAAACTCCATACAGACAGCATCCGTAATCGGGATTGAACCCGGGTGTCTGGCGCTGCAAGTGCTATAAAGCAGCAGCTCTACGCTACGCCACCATGCCGCCCCTCTACATCACCATGCTGAGTAGAGTAGTTTATGCCCAGATTTTATATTGAACAGCCGGTAGAGGCAGGGGACCATTTGGATTTTTGTTAGTATTGAAAAATAACTCCATGGATTAGAACTAAAATATCAATTCAGCCATACAATTCATAAGACCATGATCAGTGGTGGGGCTGCTAGCTAAATATTTTAATGTTGGTAGCACCTCCAGTTCAATTAAGATGGGTTGAAAGTGTGCCTGTGGTCATTAGGAATCTTTTCAGTTGCTAAGGAAAAAGGTGAAATGAATTAGTGATTCATATTAGATTATTAGAGCAAATTGGATGCTGAGCAGGGGTTAACTCACAGTAGGTCTATCCCACAGACCCAAATGATAAATGTTGTAAGCTGCTCTAAACCACTGCATTGAAATTGCACAATTCCACCTTAGCAACAAATTAGATAATGGTTCAGTTTTGCTTGCCTACAATTTAATTTCTTCATTACTGTGTATCACAATCACTTCTCATTTCTCAACTGTAGATGGTATAGGTATGGTTTAGGTCTTTTTAAAATGAATGTCATGCTCCATGGTCGAATAGTCGGCGACTAAACCGTCTCAACCCACCTGGTTTGCCAGGTGAGGAGGGGGCTGTGGGCCCCCAGCAGGACCAAAAGCAATACCTGTCAAAGGGCGGATGAGCTTCTAGAGAGCCAACGGCCATCCACACTACAGTAAAAGTTGCGATCACTGTGGTACATAGCATTGTAAGGAATGATGATAAAGCACACACACCAAAATCCTATACTTCCAGCGGCGGAAGTCTGCAGGAACTGGAGGACAGAGATGTGTGGAGCGTCCATCACCGTTCCTGTTGGAAACCAGCACCACTGCATCGCTAATGTTTTCAACAATTATGATGCATTTTTTTAAATTTAGGTTTAGGTTTAACTTTAGGTTTATTATTGGCTGATCTCTTATTTTCCCCCACCCATCAGCCCCGCTCTCCTTACCTACCCCCTCTCCCCTTGTTTCTTTCTTCTTTAAGATATCGAGAAATGTAAGCTAGCTACTTAGTGCATGGAGATGAGAGTGGTGTTGAAGAAGCTATGTCACTTGACTCCATGTTCCGTGCATCAGCTCATTTAATGAATGGGCACATTTCAAAGGATGGATGAGATGTGGGGAGAGGCATATGTTGAGAAACCCAATGGTGTGCCAGCTGTTAAATACAGTTACTCAACTCTAATCCTACAGGACTTGACCATGTGTGTTGGATTAGGTATATGTTCAATAAAAATCATTTGTCCTCAAGTTGAGTACCTGCCGTTAGTGATATGAGCCACTAAGATGAGCCACTAACTGCAGATGCTGGTTTAAACCGATGATAAACACAAAAAACTTGGAACAAATCAGCGGGTCAGGCAGCATTAAAGCCCTGTCCCACTGTACGAGTTAATTAAAGAGCTATCCCGAGTTTAAAAAAAAATCAAACCTGTGGTAAGCACGTAGAATGAACATAGCGGGTACGTCGGAGCTCGGGGATGTCTCTTAGTGGCTCGTATCACTAACGGCAGGTACTCGGGAAACGCAGTAAGCTCCGAAAGACTCGTGAAGATTTTTCAACATGATGTTGAAAAATCTCCACGAGAGCCCCGAGTACCTGGGAGCGGCTATTACCGTAAATCTCCGAGTTCGAATCAGGGCAAACTCGGGAGAACTCTTGAATGAACTCGGACAGTGGGACAGAACTTTAACTGGAGAAAAGGAATAGGTGACGTTTCGGGTTGAGAGATTAGAGATACAGCGCATAAATAGGCCCTTCGGCCCACCAGGTCTGTGCCAACCAGCATTAACTGCATACTAGTGCTATCCTACACACACTAGGGACAATTTGCAATTTTACTGAAACCAGTTGACCTACAGTACAAACCCGTACGTCTTTGGAGTGTTGGAGGAAACCAGAGCTTCCAGAGAAAACCCACTCAGGTCATAGGAGAATGTACAAACTCCATACAGAGAGCACCTATAGTCATGATCAAACCCGGGTCTCTGCCTCTGTAAGTCAGCAACTCTACAGCTGTGCCACATGGCCTCCAGTGCCCCTGGTATGTAAGGTTCAAAAGTGGGATAGCATAGAACTAGTGTAGGGATGGACGGTATGGACTTGGTGGGCCGAAGGCCCTGTTTCAATGTTGTATCTAAAACTAATTTGGTCACAGGGTGAAAATGCAAACTACACACAAACAGCACCTGTAGTCAGGATCAAACCCAGTTATCTGGAGCCCTGATGCATCTCCTGTACTCCTGTTCTACCCATGGCCATAGGATCCCATAATCCATATCTAAGCTCTCTTCATAAAGGGTCAACAAATGTCATTTTACAAACAGAACAACCCACTGCCAAATAAATGTACATAGTCATTAAATCTTAGACCAGTTTTATTTCAATATTTTTCCTCTACCACATGGTTCAATTCAATCTTATAATAAACATCAAATACAGAAAAAAACACAATTCCCTTTAAAAATATTCAGCCGATTTTAACTTCAAAATCTTACATATTGCTTTCATTGGTTTGTTCAGCACCCTATTGATGGTTAGCACCTATTGTACCCTTGAAAGCAAAAGTATTCAATAACTCTGATCGAGAATCTGAATGTACTGTTCCTAATTTACCTCTCACACCAAATGCTGCACGTTACGATGCAACTGTTGGAAGATTTTGCATATAGTGAAGGTAATATTGCATTATAATGAGTGACATTCCCCAGAAATATATATGGCCCACAGTAGATCACACAGTTGTAACGCTGTTATGTTAAATCAGTCATTAATCCATTTAAAATAAATGGTCTATCATGTGTTCATATCCCAATGTTATATCGACACAATAAGGACGAGAAAATTATTTGTGTTTATAAAGTGCCTTTCATGTCTTCAGAACAAGATTTTCATAACAAATACCAAATATTTTTAAAGAGACATCACTGTTAGATTGCAGGAAACCAACAGCCAGTATTGCCTGCTGCAAGTTTACATCAGCAACTAATCCATTCGATTGATGTTGGTGAAGGGATAAGTGTTGGTTAGGCTTGGGGCGAGCTTGCCAGCTCTAATGAGCAAGATGGTCATTTCTGTGCCCTGCTGTACCACTCTGTTGTAACCAGGTGTGTGCACAGGAGTGATATTGGGGAAACACGTAACGTTGAACATATTACACAGATAACCCTGTTTGCAGGTTTTCTTAATGTGATTAAAGGAAACCCTTGCCCTTTCTCCACCCCACGTCACTGTTCATGCCCTCCCTTGTACTGTAAGTATCATGCTGAGTCATTATTTTCAAGACCTTTTTGCTTCTTCTACTTTTACAAAATATTCTGACCCTTGTTAAGATATCAGTCAAAGGGTGAGAGGGAGTTTTGATACCAGATACATACTCTTGAGAATACAATTGAAGGTTGTGAAAGATCCATTTAAAAGTCACACCTGACTACTGCCTGGCTTGGGAATTTGCTGCTCCAGCAAAATATTTCATGAAAACAATTATTTTAATTGATTGAAGGAGAAGGTGCAAGTGCGAGATGAGAAGATTTTTTTTTCACACAGAGAGTGATGAATCTCTGGAACTCTCTGCCACAGAGGGTAGTTGAGACCAATTCATTGGCTATATTTAAGAGGGAGTTAGATGTGGCCCTTGTGGCTAAGGGGATCAGAGGGTATGGAGAGAAGGCAGGTACGGGATACTGAGTTGGAAGATCAGCCATGATCATATTGAATGGTGGTGCAGGCTCGAAGGGCCGAATGGCCTACTCCTGCACCTAATTTCTATGTTTCTATGTTTCCCAGGATGTACCTGAAGTACACTGCAGGCAAGAGGAACATAGATCTCCACTAATCCTTCGGACTCATGGGCTGGAGGCCTGGTCTCCACAAACAGTGCTAGGTATTTCCCACCCATAACATCCTCTACAATGGACTGGACTCTGATTAATCTCGCCTGAGCTTGCAATGGAAGTAGGACCTATTTGGTGAGGTGGTGAGTACCCAGTGCCTTGACAGACAGAGATCCCAGAGGGAAGTGACTGGATATTATAGTCATTAATATGTCAGGCCCACATTGGAAATGTTTTCCTATCAGAGCCAATGAAGGGATTTGAACAATACTGCAGCGAGGATTCGAAAAACACCAATTAATCATATAGGCATTTTTTTTCAATTATTTCACACTAAGCAAGTAAGTGCAATGGCTGAATGACTGATGGAACTGCTGCAGGTGAGACTCCTGCTCTAGATTTTCCATAGGCAAATTCAATGTATGCTTGGAGAGGATGGGAAGCAGGTGGCATGTTCATGTTTGAAGATAAGATATCAACAACTCTGAGCATTATTTTACTGCAGTTAACCATCTCTGTGTTTGTTTACTTTATTTAATGGTTTTCATGGTCTGGGTGTCATTGGCACAGTCAGGTTTTATTGCCTGCCCTAGATTGCTCTTGGGACACGTTCATGAACTGCTGCAGAATATCCGGTGATGGAACCCTCACAGAGCTGAGGGACAGAGGGTTTCAGGATGTGGAATGGCTGTTAGTGTAGTCTGGCAAAACAATAAAATTAGTTCAAGGGAGGAGAAGCACAATACAAAGTGAACCTTGCATCAGATCAGCAGAAATATAATATTTTCTAGACCTATCAAAATTCTATGACAAACTTCCTAAACTACAGAGGATATTTGCTTTAACTTCCACCGACTATTTCGATCAGTAATGAGATTTGTGTTAACCACAGCATATTGGCATTCTGTTATGTTGTGGAGACTCTTGTGCAATCTCCTTCAGCCCACTAGGAGGTGCTGCCTAGCTGTGTGATGTGAAGAAGCCACAATGAAGATCTGCACTGATACAAGGAAGGACAAATAATTCAGCTGGAACCAGCTAGTCTCTTGCCTTTATTCCAATCAATGCCAGTTGGTTAATTTGACATCCATCCCCCATGTTTGACATCCATCCCCTATGTCCATTAACAGATCTATCCCAAGGTAGTCAACTGAAATGGATATAAAATACTGCCAATAATTGGTAATGCCTCAACATTATTTCCACTGTCATGTTGCTCTTTCCTGCAGCAGAATTAAGGTTATTTTTAAGTTAGGAAAATGGGGTTGATATTGATGAATTATATATATATGTATATATAGTGGGACCAGTTAATGCTTCTGAAGATATAAACTGTTAGGCAGTTTTACAGGACATCTCAGTTTAACTAAGTTGCTGACCTGATGGGCAGTGGCGTCTGCCTTACATCTAGGTTTGACCTTAACACAGATTAACGTTCTGGTACAGTATTGTCAGAGACACAACGTTAAACCATAGTCAGGTTCAGTAGCTTTGGTAAAGAACTCACGTCACTGCTTGAAGAACCATAGAGTCATAGAGCACAGAAATAGGTCCACACCAGCCATTCCTGCCATCAAGTGCTCTTCCATGCTAATACCATTCACCAGCTCTTGGTCCGCAGTGTTCTATTCTTTTGCAACTTAAGGGCAAGCAGTTCTCACATGGACAGGTCCTAAATTAGTCTTTCAGCAAAGCTCATCGAAATTCACAGGCACCCGAAGCTGATGTCCAATTGGGACAAAACAGCTGGCTGGCCTGATCAACAATGTGAAGCTCTGGTGAAGGAGCTGGTGGGTAGAGGGTTTCAACTTTAATCTGTGTTGGTTCAACAATTTTTTCGCAGACATTACTTTTGATATAATTTTGATATAAATTTTGATATGAAATATATAATTGAGCATCGACCTGAAAGCTATAAGGAAATAATTTAGATGTTAGCTTTCTTTATTATGATAATTAAAGATTACCTCAAAAAGTTAGATTACCCAGAAAGAAGCTAATCAAGAGTTGAGTTTGGATATGCTGAGACCATGTTTACATTCACTAGCTGCCTGTAGCTTGTTAGAGGGTTGGTTTGTACAGAAAGTGTTTGCCTATGACAAATTAAACCAACATCACTTCAATGGGAAGGTATTTGGATCAACAGACCACGGATGTTTGCATTACGTTTGTGGAAGTTAGCAGAATCTCCATCCTCATGAACAATGAACCAAGTTCACAAGTTTACAAGTTATAGGAGTAGAATTAGGCCATTCGACCCATCAAGTCTACTCCACCATACAATCATGGCTGATCTCTGCCTCCCAATCCAATTTTCCTGCCTTCTCCTCATAACCCCTGACACCCGTTCTAATCAAGAATTGTTCTCTCTGCCTTAAAAATATCCACTGACTTTGCCTCTATGGCAATGAGTTCCACAGATTAACTAACGTCTGACTAAAGAAGTTCTTCCTCATCTCTTTTTTTAAAAGAGCTCCCTTTAATTCTGAGGCTGTGACCTCTGGTCCTAAACTCTCCCACCAGTGGAAACATCTTTTCCACATCCACTCTATTATGCCTTTCATTATTCTGCATGTTTCAATGAGGTCCTCCCTTAACTTTCTAAACTCCAGCGAGTAGGGGCCCAGTGCTGTCTAGCGCTCATCATATGCTAACCCCCTCATTCCCAGAATCATTCTTGTAAACCATTCCATATACCATAGTTGCACCATGAAGGAGAGAAAAAGACCAAAGACCTTAAATCTGTTTAAAGTACAAAACATGTTGACTACAAAACAATATTCAAGCAGAAAAATAGATTCGGACAGATTAATACAAAGTTGCTCAGGCAAGGCGAATATTCAGGAAACACATACTGCTCTCAACATTTTCAGTATTATGCAGAGTACTTGAAGAAAAAGGAAAAAAAGAAACACTGGATGCAGTGTATGTTAAAATTGGAATGATTCCGAGTCCTTGAAACGGATTCTTGTTCGAAGGGATTAGACACACTCGGTTGAATGGTTTGGCATTTCTGATCCTTGTGTCACCAGTCTACCATCTGTATATTGTCATGAACGGAAACAGTGGAAACATCACAAAGTGGACAACTTGATACAAACTGAATGATTTCTGATGGACACGACATGGCACTGGAATTGAAGCACTGGAAAGAAGATTATCCAAGTGTGACACAAAGTGTTGGAGGAACTAAACAGGTCAGGCAGCATATCCGGAGAATATGGACAGGTTTTGGGTTGGGACCCTTCTTTAGACTGATTGTGGAGGGAAAGAAGAAAGCTGGATGAGAGGAGGGGCAAGAGACAGCCTGGCAAATAATCGGGAGATACAGGTGAGTAGCATTTTGATAGGCAGATGGTTGAGCAATCGTCAGAGATGAAAAGACAGAAGGTATGATAAAAAAAAAGGATTCAAGAGTTGCGGATTTTGAAGCTGGAAGGGTGGGGGATGGAAACAAATGCGAGTTTAGGTGGGGCACAGGGGAAAGAGTGGGGCCAAAGAAAGGTAGGGAGGAAGAAGAAGGGAGAGGGAGAGGGTTATGTATTTGTCTACAATTGGAGAATTCATTGGGTTGGGTTGTAAGCTACTCAAGCAAAATATGAGGAGCTGTTCCTCCAGTTTTCACTTGGCCTCACTCTGGCAATGGAAGAGGCCCAGGACAGAAAAGTCAGTAAGGGATTGGGAAGAGGACTTATAATGGTTAGGAACCAAAAGTTCCAGCGGACCAAGCACAAGTGTAAGACAAAACAATGTACAGATGCAGTAGATGCAACAATGTACAGATGCACATGAACGTCTGTCTCATCGTGGAGGGTTGCTGGGGTCTTTTTGGTGCACTTACAAACTAATTACAGCTGCTTATATTAGTTGGTTACTAGGATCATTCAGGAATCTCTTAGGAACTATTGATGCTAGCCCACCCAAAAGCCATTGGGGAATTTAAATATATTATATTGTTTTATTCATTACTTTGAGTTCATTAATTGAAACAAAATATTGGCAATAGGGAAAGTCTTTTAGACTGGGAGGAAACATTAACTCATGAGCGAGCTGGCAATTTCATTGGATCTTACAATGGATCACTATCTCTTATTTCAGGAGAAAGCTATTCACATTGAGTGTGATAAATAGTAGATGGATTGCAGATCTAGAACAGTAGATGGATAGTAGATCTTTTCCAGGTACATTCATCCGTGCATATCAAGAGCAAATAGAATCTCAGGATTATGGTCATAGTAGCATTGTCCAGAGCAGGACATGGTAAGCAAAGGGGTGGAGAAAGGGAGGATGGAAATTGAAAGGGAGAATGAGGAGCAAAGGGTGGAAGGGTGGAAGGAAATAAGGTGCAGGAACCAACTGCAGATGCTAGTTTAACCTGAAGATAGAAATAAATTGCTGGAGGAACTCAGCGGGACATGCAGCATCTCTGGAAAGAAGGAATGGGTGACTATTTGGGTCGAGACCCTTCTTCAGACTGTGAGCCGAGGGTGGGGGAGACACAAGATTAGGAAGGGTAATGTGCAAAATGGAGACATCAAAAGAGACGTTGATCACAGAAGGTCAAGGATGTCTCGTTTTCACACATTACCCTTCCTTTTCTCCGTGTCTCCATTTCCCCCGATTCTCAGTCTGAAGAAGGATCTTGACCCTAAATGTCACCCATGCCTTCTATCCAGAGATGCTGCCTGTCCCACTGAGTTACTCTGGCATTTTGTGTCAATCTTCAAGAAGGAAGGAAAGAAGAAAACAAGGCAAGAAGGAAGGAAGGGCTCTGCAAGGCATGGGAATGTCAAAGGAACACGGGAAATTCAGTGCAGTGTTACAGCTGTGTGATATCTTGCAAAGGCAATCTATTTAGTTTGGGCGATGAGGGTTGGGCAACTGAAATTTCCTCCAGGTAGGCGATGGCTGGGTTGTCACAAACTGCCTTCACCTTCATCTGTGAAGATAACTCAGTTTGGCTGGTGCCCTCTCGCGTATCACTCTTGTCGGCACAAATGCAGTGGTCCGTACAGCAGACGGCTGCATTAGTGATGATGCGGTCCATAGGCTTCAAGGAGTGCATCCAGATGGGGAGGAAATCCCACGAGTGGAGTTTCTTTGGCAGGTATTTGGGACTACGTGTCTGCAAGACATTGGTGATGCCAATGAAGATGAGTATGCCAACAAACGGGGCACCCACTCCAATCAGAACCTGCCAACCTGCCATGGAAAGGCCGAAGATGAGCGAGGGGAGGAGAAGGAAGCAGATGATCAGATATAAAACAGCAAACCAGCGGTACTTGGCAGTCCGTTCACCCAAAGTTTTTGCCATGCGGATAGGGAAGCGGGTGATCGGAATGGGGTACCAAAGTATTATCCCAGCGATATTGAAAAAGAAATGGGACAGCGCAATCTGCAAAGCAAAACAAAACAAATAATAATCAGTCTTCATTATTACTTAGGCAAAGCCACAATGAATTCAGTTAAAGTTAGCACTGTCAATTTTTCTATCCGTCATGACGATAGGATATGGTATGACAAGTAATAATAGTAAGTGGCTGGTGTAAAAATGATCCCTATTGTGAGCAGGTGGCTAGTATACTAGGGTGTCGTCAATGGGTATTTGAGAGAGAATGGGTTATAGGGTAAAATATGGGGAATGAGATCGACGGGAATGCATTGAGAGCCAGCATTGACACGACGGGCCAAATGGCCTCTTTGAAGTTGTAAGCGAATATGAGAAAATTACATGAGGAATTAATGCCTGGAGGTTATGAGGAGAAAAAGCAAGGTGGTGTTATATATTTTTGTTAATTTTGGTTTATTTCAGCATTTATAATTATTTCTTCAAATTTGATGGAATTTTTAATCGTTACTTATGCAAGACAGGAAGAGGCTATTTGACCCATCAGTCTATGAAGTCTCGCACTAGTCCCGTTCCCCCTCTCTTTACCCCCCCCCCCCGTAATCCTGCAGTTTAGAACATGGAAAAGTGCAGCACAAGACTGTGCCGAAGTTGATGCCTACTTAAACTAATCCCTTCTGTTCCTTTGTGCACCATATTGCTCCATAGCCTGCGTATCCATGTGTCTATCTTAAATAATCTCTTAAACGCCACTATCGTATCTGGTTCCACACCACTCCTGGCAGCATGTTCTAGCCACCTATCATTCTTTGTGTAATGAAAATTACCCCACAATCGCCTTTAAACTTCCCCTCTCCCACCTTAATGTTATGCCCACTAACGTTTAACATTTGCACCCTGGAAAAATGGTTCTGACTGTCTACCCTGTCTATTATCCTCATCATTTTATACACTTCTCTTTTGTCTCCCCTCAGCTTCCACTGCTGTGGCGAAAACAATCCATATTTGTCCAACTTCATCTTAAAATTTACACCCTCAGTTTTGGGCAGTATCCTGTTAAACCTCACATGCACCTTTTCACATGCACCTTTTCCAAACCTCCCCCCCCCCCCCCCCCCCCCCGCCATTAACTGTTTCATTTCCTGAAGTGAAACACCTCACACTTGCCCAGATTAAACTCCAACTGGTATTTCTCTGCTCATATCCATAACTGATCTCTATCCCGCTGTATCCTTTGACAGCTTTCTTCACTGTCCACAATGTTATCAATGTTTGAGTGATCCGCAAACTCACTAACCAAAGTATTTACACCTTCATCCAAGTCATTTATATGTATCACAAACAACAGAAGTCCTTGCACAGATACATGAGAGACTATTCTCTCTCCATTATACTTCAATTACACTTTGATTCTGTTTGCCAATTTCCTGCATTAGGGGGTAATTTATAGTGGCCAATTAACCTACAATCCCATTTTTGGAATATCAGTTCAGTTTAGTTTATTGTCACGTGTACCGAGGTTCAGTGAAAAGCTTTTGTTGCGTGCTAACCAGCCAGCAGAAAGACAATACATGATTACAATCAAACCTTTTACAGTGTAAATGATAAGGGAATAACGTTTAGTGCAAGGTAAAGCCAGCAAAGTCCAATCAAGGATAGTCCGAGGGTCATCAAGGAGGTAGATAGTAGTTCTACACTGCTCTCTTGCTGTGGTAGGATGAGTCAGTTGCCTGATAACAGCTGAAAAGAAACTGTTTCAGAATCTGGAGGTGTGCGTTTTCACACTTTTATACCTTTTGCCTGATGGGAGAGGGGAGAAGAGGGCGTGGCTAGTGTGTGACTCATCCTTGATTATGGTGCTGGCCTTGCCGAGGCAGCGTGAGGTATAAATCCACAACTCTATGCAATTTCTTGTGGTCCTGGATGGTGCAGTTCCCAAACCAAGCTGTGTTGCATCCTGATAAAATTCTTTCTATGGTGCATCTGTACATGGGAGGAATACGGGAGGAAAACAGACGATCTGAGGGAAACTCACATGGTTACAGGGAGAGTCTAAAAATCTCTCAGTCAGCACCAGAGATCAGGATTGAACTCAGGTTAATGGAGCTATGAAGCAGCCCCACTGTGTTTTTCCACTGTGTAGATTGGTTTGCCTTAATCATTCAACCTATAATGTTTTATTTTGCTGGGCCTTTATAATTTATCATTTTAAAGGTCCAAGAAATTTTGAGCAAAATTAATCAACAATTAATTAATTTCACACACATTCCATTGTGATGATTTCATAATCCTCAGCCTATTTGAAACAAAAGTGATTTGCAATAATCCACATGTCAGGGTGGAGGAGGATAAGAAAATGCTGTGAGCTCTCCTTCCCATCACCTCTGTTGACTTATACATTGGACAAGGTGTGACAATTGCAACAGTTCCTCTCGCCCAACCCCACACTAGTGGTAAATCAAGATCATAACTGAAAGCTGCCCATTGAATGAGATTTGAGAATGAATGCCATTTGAGAATGTGTGCAACCAGGCTTGGGCCCAGGTAAGCAGACCCAGGGTATGAAAGGAAGAGGGGCGGAAAAATGAATGAACTGTATGCTTTTGTGTGAAATGCAACATTTGCACTCGTCACTGAAGACTAGGTTTCAGAACAATGCTGGAAAAGCTGTATATTTACCTGGAAAGCACTTGGTAACATGTCACCTGGACTGGCCAGAGCTGCCAAAACTGCCGTGGTGGTGGTGCCAATATTGGATCCCAAGGTTAATGGGTAGGCACGTTCAATATTGATCACCCCAATACCTGGAAAGTAGGAAAGAGCAGCATAGGTGGACACCACCTCAATATAATGTAGTTAATGAGACAATATTGAAATGATAATGATCAAATAGTTCATGTAATCATTATCACCCTAACAGGTTCATAAATGTTTTTTTCGTCTTCTGACTGAGTTCTTCCCAACCACTGCCCCCAGTGATGGGGGAGTGTAGAATATTTCACAGCACTGCGCACTAGCTTTAAACAGAAAATGTATTTGAATCCAACATTGTTTTGTCATGGTCAAAGAGCCACACAGCATGAAAATAGGCCCTTTGGCCCAAGTTGACCAAAATGCCCAGGTGATGTTTCAGGTCGAGACCCACTAATGTGTCTGAAGAAGGATCTCGACCCGAAACATCACCTATTCCTTCGCTCCATAGATACTGCCTCACCCACTGAGTTTCTCCAACATTTTTGTCTACCTTCGATTTTTCCACCGTCTGCAGTTCTTTCTTAAACGCTATTTGTTAAAGTTCATTAGCCTTAAATGAATGCTTACATTATCATTTTATTCCTCGTTTCCTGCTGATCACATGATGGCGATCTTTTGGGAAACCAATTCTAAACTCCTCAGCCATCAGATTAGTAAACAATGATCCAGTGAAGATGGCTGAACAACCAACATAGTCCTAATTCTGCCTCAACCATACACTGCAGTTGTTAAATTTACTACTTTGGTTCTTAGTCATCTTGCCAGGATTTTTTCCCCTCAGCAAATGTTATATATTCTGGGAGCTGTAACTCAGATGAAAGAGAGAATGTGAAGATAGCATGAAGGGCCTGTCCCACTGTACGAGGCAATTCAAGAATTCTCCAGAGTTTTCCCGATTCGAACTCAGAGATTGTCCGTAGCGGGTCCGTAGGAGTTCGTAGATGTCTCGTAGCAGCTCGTACGAGTAAAAAGTAACAATTTTTTTCATCGCAAGTATTTTTTTAATCGTGGACATTTTTCACAGTGTTGAAAAAACGTCACGAGTTTACCGGATTTCCCCGAGTACCTACCGTTACTCGTACGAGCCGCTATGAGACATCCACGAACTCCTACGGACCCGCTACAGACATTCTCCAAGTTCGAATCAGGAGAAAACTCGGGAGAATTCTTGAATTGCCTTGCACAGTGGGGCAGGCCCTTCATGCTATCTTCACATTCTCTCTTTCATCTGAGTTACAGCTACAGACATTCTCCGAGTTCGAATCAGGGGAAAACTCGGGAGAACTAATGAATTACCTCATACAGTGGGACAGGCCCTTGAAGATGAACATGTTAAAGCAGAGGTTTGGATTATGAGAGAATAATCAGAATGGGAGAAAAAGTATTTTGTTGTTGAACATACAGAAGGAGAGGACGTGTAAATTGATGCATGAGTTTAAACATTAGATTTGGAGGACAGCATTCACAATCTAAAGTAAGGAATGCACAACAAAATGGTAGAAAGTTTGGCAGTGCCAAAATAGAGATGGATATGTCGTTGATATTCCCAAATAGTCAAGGCATGGATTCCAAGGTGGACATATTAGGGAAGAAGGTAGAAAGCTGGACATGCAGGAGGGAAAGAAAAAGTAATAAAGAGAGAAAAGAAGGAGAAAGTAAAATGGAGAGCGAAAGAAAAGAAAAGTAAGAGAGACCATTAGGAAGATAGAGGAAAAATGGGAGCGAGAAAAAGAGAAAGAGAAAGAGATAAAAAACTGGCAGAACAATTGAAAACAAGAAAGAGAAATACAGCGAGAATAAGATAAACAGGAAAAAAGAAAATATCAAGGGAATTACCCAACATTTATTAAAAAAGTAAGGTATATATATATAGTGTTTGTGGGTGTGTATACTGACTGGCTAAAGAATCTATGGAAAGCTCTGAAAGGCATAAGTACAAAATAAAAGCAGAACATTCTGGAGATACCCAGCAGGTCAGGCAGCACCCTTAGTGTGAGAAGCAGAATTACCATTTCATGTCAATGACCTTTCAATTGGAAGTATCAACCTGAAAAGGTCAATGGTAACTTTCAAAAGAGAATGGGAGAAATACGTCAATTGGAAAACATTGCCCGGTTTTGTTGATGTGAATAATCAGATAACATCGGCATGGAGCCAGAACAACAAGACATGGTAGTATCTTCCTCCATTTGAAAGCATTTCATGTTTCTAACTAGCATCCATGACATGACTACCAGAAAGCACCTAGTACTGATTGCATGCAAACTTACCAATAAGCGGAGTGATGGCTGAAGTAAACACGGAGCTGCTTTGTACAACAAAGGTAATGCCAGCTCCCACCACCATGGCAAGGTAGCCTGCCAGCCAGCCAAATGGGTATGGGAAATCTGAAACCAGGGGAAATTCTGTGATAAATTCTCCATCTGGGATACCGTAACAATCTCCTGAGTCCTCACAATTTAATTATAGAACAGTCAAAAACAGTCAAATAACGAGTCAAAAATTAATGCTGTCTATTAGCAACATTGGAGGCATCCTTACAATCGAAGCAGTTTGCTGCATTGTTAAATGACTGGGCAGAACTACATTGCTTTTTGAATATAATGCCATTATTGTTTTTTGGATGTAAAGCTTGCTGCTGTTCCTTATGCTCTGTTAAAGTGCTCATGGCAGCATCTCATTCTCAATTTACTGCAGGACCTGTTCTCACTGATCTTTGCTTATTCTGCTGGAAAACTGACCCAAAAGCTAAAGCTAAAGGGATATGTTTAAGTCCATTAGTGTCTTTTGATGGAGGATGGTAGGGTTAAATTCATTAATTCTGGAAGGTCGACATTCAGAATTTTATTCCCAGGGTGAAATTTGTTTTCCCAACACTAGAGGGCGGAGCTATAATGTGAGAGGGGGAAGTTTAATGGCGAAGTGCGGGGCAAGTTTTTTTACACAGAGAGTGGCGGGGGCCTGGAATGCACTGCTAGGGGTGGTAGTGGTGACAGATACGGTAGTGGTGTTTAAGAGGCTTTTGGATAGGCATATAGACCTGCCGGGAATAGAGGGATCTGGATCATGGGCAGGCAGATGAGATCAGTTTAACTTGGCATCATGTTCGGCACAAACATTGTGAGCCGAATGGGCCTGATCTGTGCTTTACTGTCAAATGTTCTATGAGTTCTATTTTCCATTCTTCATATCAGCTGCCTGATTGCCCACTTCCCTTCTTGAACTTAGTTTCAATCCAGCCCACCAAACTTTTATCCAGAAAAATTGCAAGTGCTTGACCTGCTGTGGTCAACCGAAGACTCCCTTTGTTACATCTGAAGTCTCAGGCTGTTTGCTGTGGATGGAGACTCACCAGTGTTAATGACGTTTTTGATGGCATTGGCGACCTGCCCCCTCAGCATGGAATTCAGTAGCTTGACTATTAGAACCAGGCAAGTGCACAGGACAACCAGCGAGCCAGCCAGCAGGATCAGCCCCACTACAAGATCAGGCATGGTGGAATTCACAAACAAATGGTTACCTGGACGAAGGACAAAAACATTGAAAGGTCAAGCAATTGTTTCCAAGTCAAGCAAGAGGCTCCTGAAATGGCAAAGGGTGGAAGCTAGGAATTGTTAAATGAAGTTTGTGGTAAAAAATTTTATTGTTTTTTTTTTGTGTTTTTTTTTCATTGTACCGCTGCTGGCAAATTCATTTCAATTGCACTTTATGTGCAAGTGACAAATAAAATTGATATTGATTGATATTGATATTGAAGCTTTGGTGAAATATCTAACCCGGACAGTTGTTAATCAAAAATATCTTCCCTTCAATACTGCAATATCTGCAATTGTAGCAGCCTCTCAGTGATTGAGTGAAGACATTCCTGTCCATGCATAATGCCTAAACACACGTGCTCACGGGACTGGTTCGCGAGTAGGTGGGGGGAATCTTGCGGAACAATGTAGCAGGCAGGCCCAGTTACTCAAGGCTGAACCATCCCAGTGCTCAGTGTTCTTGAGTCTGAAGCTGCTTCTGCAGACTGGCTCAGACTTTGTTTATGCACAGATGTGTCTGTCTTTAGTTATAGATCTTTCCCCCAGTCACAGATAGGATGGACACTCAAGGTATGGAGTTTCCTCTTGTGTTGCTGGTCTGGAGATAGGGTTGGCCATACTTGGACATACAAGAGTCTGGGTCATTGGCAGTCTGCAGCATTCAAGCTAGATTAGATTACAGTACTTTGATTAGTACGGGTGTCATGGGTTATGGGGAGAAGGCAGGATAATGGGGTTAGGATGGACACATATATCAGCCATGATTAAATGGCGGAGGAGACTTGATGGGCCGAATGGCCTAATTCCGCTCCTATCACATTAGCTTCTGATCTACTCAGAAGAGCAGGGAATGGCCAAAATGCATCAAGTTATTTGGAACATTAAGGTACAAAAAAAGCCATTTAGTTCAAATAGTACATTCCAGTTTGAGTCTTTCACCAACTGACTGTCCCACCAGTGACATTTATGTTCTGAAGGCAATGTGAGATGATTCAATTGGCCGTGTCATCATAACTTACTCAACTAGCCATTTTTATCATGTGGACACTGAATTTTCAGTGTGATGAAGAGTGGCAGGTGTGCAAAGTATTCAAAGAGAAGTGGATTTAGCTGAAACGCCCACTGCTCATGTCAGCATCCCATTCTCATCAACATCAATTTGGAACAGAGTTCTTGGCAGATCAGTTCTCAGTGATTTTAGCACCTTCACAGTTTACTGGTTAAAGTCAGGTTACTCAGCTCAGATCCTTTCTTGGTCTGTCGAGATGAGTAACATGCCACATGGCTCATTCTAACTTTCTGTATGCAGAGTAGAGCACTGAAAAGCTGCATTTCCACAGAGCATAGACATAGAAACATAGAAAATAGGTGCAGGAGTAGGCCATTCGGACCTTCGAGCCTGCACCGCCATTCAATATGATCATGGCTGATCATCCAAATCCATATCCAATACCTGCCCTATCTCCTTACAAGAGAAGTGGATTTAGCTTCTCTCCACTGCTCCTTACCCCCTGATCCCTTTAGCCACAATGGCCACATCTAACTCCCTCTTAAATCCAGCCAATAAACTGGCCTCAACTACCTTCTGTGGCAGAGAATTCCACAGCTTCACCACTCTCTGTGTGAAAAATGATTTTCTCATCTCGGTCCTAAAAGACTTCCCTCTTATCCTTAAACTGTGTCCCCTTGTTCTGGACTTCCCCAACATCGGGAATAATCTTCCTGCATCTAACCTGTCCAACCCCTTAAGAATTTTGTAATTTTCTATAAGATCCCCCCTTAATCTTCTAAATTCTAGCGAGTATAAGCCGAGTCTATCCAGTCTTTCTTCATATGAAAGTCCTGCCATCCCAGGAATCAGTCTGGTGAACCTTCTCTGTACTCCCTCTATGGCAAGAATGTCTTTCCTCAGATTAGGAGACCAGGAGAGCATGTTGGAGATTCCTCAAGCTTTCAAGGATCCTCTCCATAGTTCAGGTTGTCAACTGCAGAGTAGAGGTTCTGCTTGGAAAGAAGTTGTGGGAAGTGTAATGGGCACCAGTGGAGATGGAGGGGTGAACCTGATTGTACTGGGAGAATGGTTACTTCAAAATGCTGAAAGGGAAGTAAAGCGGAAGTGTGTGACAGAGGCATCATGTTGGGAAAATGGCAGATAGTCTGGTGCAATGGGTGGGCACATGGTAGTGAATCAGTATTCATTGGTGCGAAAAATGAGGACAGGTAATATAATTCATGTAAAGTGTATGGTTTGAATGGGTAGACATTGGCATGCCTACATATATACGTAGGCATTGGTACTTGTGAATAGTTACAATGCAAATGGTCCAAAGTCTTAGTGGCAGCAGGGCTACACCTGTGCTCAAATTCAAACTCACCTGTGGTAGGTTAATGTGTAGGAAGGAACTGCAGATGCTGGTTTAAACCACAGAGAGACACAAAAGGATGTAGTATCTCAGCCAGTAAGACAGCATAGCTGGAGAAAAGGAATATGTGACATTTCGGTCGAGACCCTTCTTCAGTCTGCAGAAGGGTCTTGCCCCAAAATGTAATTTATTCCTTTTCTCCAGAGATGCTGTCTGACCCGCTGTAGTAGGTTGATTTTCAGAATACATGGCAGCAGCCGCAGTAATATGCCGTTACACTCACATGATGCTCTTATTTGTCTCTAAATACCCTCACATACAGCATACAGACAATTTTTCAGTGGCACAGTTATGCCTAGTATTTTTTAGTGATAAGTCTGGGAAATTAATGCACTAAGATGAAGTATGTAAAATCATTTTGGTAAGAGATAAGACAAATGTAACAATTCTTTACTGTCACTTAACAGTGGCATTTGCAGAATGCTGCCTGCTAAATCCAGGTTCGAATTTGCACAAATATATAAATCAGAGTTAAATCTGGGGAACTATTCTTCCACCTACATTTCTCGATGTTTTCTTTGTATGTTCTGTTGACCAGGGTCCACGTGTAGTTCCTATCCTGCCAGCACATTTCTGGTGTTGTACATTTATCCAGACCGTCTACTGTGATGTTGTCCTGCACCTGTAACAAAGGGCCAGTTAGCCGCACTAACAAAGAGACTGCAGAAAGCTTGAGGCTATTACAAGATCAAAGCGGCCGAAGAAGCAGAGATAAAGGTCTGATCGAGCTGAAAGCTTTTTTTCAAATGTTTAGAAACAAAGAAGCATATAAAATAGGTGCAGAAGTAGGCTATTCGGCCCTTCGAGCCATTCAATATGATCATGGCTGATCATCCCAAATCAGTACTCCGTTCCTACTTTTTCCCCATATCCCTTGATTCTTTATAGCCCAGAGCTAAATCTAACTCTTTCTTGAAAACATCCAGTGAATTGGCATTCACTGCCATCTGTGGCAGAGAATTCCACAGATTCATTACTTTCTGGATGATTTTTTTTCCTCATCAGTCCAAAATGGCCTACCCTTCATTCTTAAACTGTGACCCCTGGCTCTGGACTCCCCCAACATTGGGGATATCTTTCCTGCATCTAGCCTGTCCAATCCCTTAAGAATTTTATATGTTTCTATTAGATTCCCTCTCATCCTAAATTCCAGTGACTACAAGCCCAGTCGACCCATTCTTTCATCATATGTCAGTCCTACCATCCCGGGAATTAACTTGGTGAACCTACACTGCACTCCCTCAAAAGCAAGAATGTCCTTCCTCAAATTAGGAGACCAAAATTGCACAGAATAGTTTCATCAAAGGATTGCGATAAAGACCATTGATATTCACAGAATACTCATTAGGACATGGAAACGTACAGCACATGAACAGGTTCTGCAGAACAAAATGTTTGTGCCAAACGTGATGCCAAGATAAACTAAAACTAATATCATCCATCTGCACATGATCCATATCACTCAATTCCCTGCGTGTCCGTGTGCCTATCTAAAAGCCTCTGAAATGCCACTATCATGCCTGCCTCCACCTCCACCTCCACGATGCCTCTGGCATAATATCCCTGGCACCCACCATCCTCAATGTAAAAAATGTGCCCTGCAAATCTCCTTTAAACTCGGACGACTTATCTTAAAGCTATGTCTCCTCCCATTCTATTAAAACAACATTAATTAAAAATACATTAAAGTAAGACAAAATTTCAATCAATTATTTTCTCATTCCCTCCACTGCCCTTGTTTTAGTAATTATTTTCCTCAAAGCCTTTGATTTTTGTTTAATTGAATCGTTTCTTTTCTATTCCTGCAATTATTTTTCAGTTTCTCTTCCTCTCTTTCTATTTTATTTCCTCTCTTATTTCCTTTTGTTCATTTTGTTTCTCTCTCAGCATCATTTGACCCACTGCCTAGCTTGTTGGCTGGATCACTTGCTTAGAAAAAGCAATCCAACAATTGCAGCCATACATCGAATGCATAGCTACAGGATAGATGATAAATGCAAGGGAAGGTAAATGCAACTCCATGACAGAAGCAAGTGAACAATTAAAAGACATTTTCACTGCAGTAAAACTATGATAATCTGGCATGCTTAAGTCTTTGACAGTGTCTTTATCACCTCACCCACAGCTAACAATGGCCTGTTTCCTTTATAATTTATACTTTTCTGCATATCTTTCATTCATTTGTTCTATATCTCTCTATATCACCATCCATATCTCACGATTCCCTTTCGCTTCACTCTCAGTCTGAAGAAGGATCTCGATCCAAAAGATCTCTTATTCCTATTCTCCCGAGGCTGTCTGACCCACTGAGCTAATCCAGCTTTTTGTGTCTATTTTCGGTTTAAGCAAGCATCTGCAGTTCCTTTCCAAATTTTCCAGTTTATTGGATATCACTCCTATTCATAATCCAATACAGCTTTAAGTCACTACTTATTTTAACATGTTACAAATATAAAAATGTTTCTAGTGAACAAAAACAGAGAGTTCTGTTTCTATACCACAAATTTAATATAATGCAACTGATGAATTAGGGAACACTGTTTGTATTATACAAGCCAAGAGGTACTAGAGAACTACTTAAAAGTTACTTTGGAAATTAACAAGCAGAAAAAACACTGTCTTGCAAATAACAGTCTCGGAGAAAACAAATCTATATAGTCTCCCCACAGTAATAAGGTGCCATTTCCCTTCAGAAAACAGTCTGCCTGTTTTACATCAGATGGCCGTTGAAGTTGATAAACTATTGTTTCTATTGATACTTGTGATACTCTAATAGACAATGGAACATGCAGCCTATCGTCCTTTTTGCTTGCACTAACAAAATTAAATTTAATGCTGTTATTGCAAGTCTGAAACTATTTAGCCCCTAAACCAATTTTCATCATTGACAAAATTGTTTTTCTAACATGATTGTCTATAAAACAAGGTTTCTTAGGAAAACATCTATCATGTTCCAGCAGAACTAGCTGTAATTTTAAGGTGAGCTCTTGAAACTGAATCCAGTAAACCAGATGTGGAGCCACCTAAGATTTCTGCACAGGCAGGAACTGCAGATGTTGATTAACACTGAAGATAGACACACAATGCTGGAGTAACTCAGCGGGTCAGGCAGCATCTCTGGAGAAAAGGAATAGGTGACGTTTCAGGTTGAGACCCTTCTTGAGACTGAGAGTCAGGGGAGAGGGAGACAAGATGTATGAAAAGGTACAGAACAAATCAGAGTCTGTACAATTACATATCAGATTATCCTTATTTTACTCTATTGGGTTAAATAGAAAGCTAAAGGGACAATGTTGTCAGTGGCCAATCGAGGTGAATCTGTGCTGAAATTGAAGCCCGTCTGTGAGTTTAGTATCAAATAAGAATATGTAGCAGCAGTTGTACCAACCCCCTTACCTTCATCTGTCAATACATGGAAGACTTTCTGGCCTCAATGATCATTGGGGCGACAATACCCTCAGTGCCCAAGTAATCTGACTCCGGTTTTGTGTACACATCTCTGCCCTCACCAATATTCCTGCCGTATCTGTCCAGCTCTCTTCCTCTCTTTCTCACTCCAAAAGAATCTTCCTTAAAACCCACTTCCTAGTTCCAGCGTTGTCATCCAAGCTCACTTCCCCAGCTTTGACTCGATCTATTTCTTGTCAAACCCTTATACTTCATTGGATACCATCCTGTGTTCCAGTCACTATATCAGTGCATTCTATTCTATTCTATTCCAACAATATTAATATTCCTCGTGCATGAATTCTGACCCAATGCAAGGCCACTGCACTCCAAAGCAACAGTAGAGAAGCCCTAGGAGATGACATTTTTTTTGTAACTTTCCCAATGGCCGAGATACTTCCTTACCTGTACAGTTCTTGTTATGCACCATATCTTCACAAGACTCTTATTCCGAAAACTTTCATCTCCAATTGCTATGGCAGTGATTACAGATTTATCCAGCTGGAAAATATTAACTAATTTTAGATAACATCTTCTAAATATTACTTTTACATCTCTCAAGCATTGTGCATTGTGCATTGTGAATTAAAAATTGCAAAATGTACTCATGATCAGTTGCAGGATAAAGTGCACACACATCTTTTCTAGTGGAGCTCTTATGATGTTTTTTCTTCAAAATATATTTGGGAGATTAACAACCCTTCTAGCCATTGTTTTATATCATTAGCTTATCATACATCTCAACATGATCTTATTTCATTCAAATATAGTCGAATAACATTCTTGATTTCAATTAAAGTTAAAAATGAATAACCAGGAGAAGAGCCAGGCATATCATTGGCAGTAATATAACATATGTATATATTTCCATGGGGTATCCTTCATCTCACAAGTCACAAGGCAAAGATAAACCTATCATGCAGATTCTATTCTGAATAAATTTGAAACAACGTATTTAGATTAATTTTGTTGATTGCTTTGTAACTGCAATGAACTAACTAATTAATTAAAACTGTTTCTTGAATGTTTGGAATGATTTATGTTTTGACCTTGAATGAGCCATGCGCAGACCAAGGCTGCAGATGTAGATGGTCTTTATTTGTTACAAGCAGACATCCAGGAGAAGATCTGGTGCCTACTCTGTCCTGAGAGCATTTCCAAAGAGAATCCTGCAAGAGATTCTCCAACCATATCCCTTCTGCAAAAAAAACCAAAATGAAAGTGCCAGAGGAGCGGGTCGGTCAGCATCTGTGGTGGGAAATGGACGGACAGCCTTTTAGGTTGGGACCCTAATAAGAAACATAGCAACATAGAAAATAGGTGCAGGAGGAGGCCATTTGGCCGTTCGAGCCGGCACAGCCATTCTCATTGGGATCATGGCTGATCATTCATAATCAGTAACCCTTGCCTGCCTTTTCCACATATCCCTTGATTCCGCTCGTCCCTAGAGCTCTATCTAACTCTCTTTTAAATTCATTCAGTGAATTGGCCTCTACTGCCTTTTGTGGCAGAGAATTCCACAAATTCACAACTCTGGGTAAAAAGGTTTTTTCTCATCTCCGTTTTGAATGGCTTCCCCGTTATTCTTAGACTGTGGTCCCTGGTTCTGGGCTCCCCCAACATTGGGAACATTTTTCTTGCATCTAGCTTGTCCAGTCCTTTTATAATTTTATAAGTTTCTATAAGATCCCCTTGCACCTTTTAAATTCCAGTGAATACAAGCCCAGTCTTTCCAACCTTTCCTCATATGACAGTCCTGCCATCCTGGGGATTAACCTCATGAACCTACGCTGCACTGCCTCAATAGCAAGGATGCCCTTCCTCAAATTAGAAGACCAAAGCTGCACACAATACTCCTGATTTGGTCTCACCAGGGTCCTATGCAACTACAGAAGGACCTCTTTACTCCTCTACTCAAATCCTTTGTTATGAAGGCCAACATGCCATTAGCTTTCTTCTCTGCCTGCTGTACCAGCATGTCTACTTTCAGCGACTGGTGTACAATGACACCCAGGTCTCGTTGCACTTTCCCTAATCTGACATCATTGAGATAATAATCTGTCTCCATGTTCTTACTTCTGACAGATGGAGTAGATGGGAAGAAATGGTAGCAGTTGGATGGCAAATGATAGGTGGATACAAGTGATGCGGAGCAACCTGTCAGATAGGTGGAGACTGTAACAAATGTGAGTGATGAAATGGAAACAAAGCGGTAGCAGGTAAGGAAGGAAGGGGAGGAGTGGAATGTAATGCTGGAGGGAGGGGTATAGGTGGAAGGGGAGAGCAGGCAGGGGAAAGGGGAAAAGAGTGGAATAAAATAAAAATGGGAAACTCAGAGAAGGTAGTGGTGGGAGGTGAGTAGCAGGAGGAGGAGAAGGGAAAATGTGAATAGGGGTAGAGAAAGAAAGGTGAGATTATGTTCTTCTAGTTTGCATGATGCATCACTCTTCTCTGCATGTCTACTTGTGCTAAATAAAGACCTGTTACATCCGCAGCTCTGGTCTATGTGTGGCTCATTCATAGTGAAAGCAACCGTTAATTGGTTTGATCTTTGCTTTGCGTTGACTGACTAATGTTACATTAAGGAAAAAGCTACAGTGCTATTGCCACTGATATTTAAAAAGGCTTTGATGGATGTGCAAAAAGTAAATCAGTCGTGTGACTTTGCTTAACTACATGAATTATTTATCATTCCAGCCTCTAATAAACAAAGGTTCATCTTTGGGTAATGAGGTAGAAACAAATATCTGAAATTATCATTTTTTTCATCCTTAATAGCATTTGATTCAGGCCACACTAATAGTTATTCTGCAAACCTATCTGACACCTTTTAATAGACAAAAAAGCTGGAGAAACTCAGCGGGTGAGGCAGCATCTATGGAGCGAATGAATAGGCAACGTTTTGGGTCGAGACCCTTCTTCAGACCTTGTTATTCTATCTTATACCTGTCTTAGATTATAATAACATGAAAAGCGACCATTCAGTTCATTGGGCGAATGCTGGCTCTTGCGGGAGCAATACCATTAGGCCCATTCCATCTCTCTTAGTTTTCCTGCACCTCAGAACTTATTCTTGCATACATATGATTATTGTTGCAATCAACGTAAAGCAGACAATTAACCTACCAGTACATCTTTCAGGGTGTCGGAGGAAACCAGGTCACCCACACAGTACCATGTTCTGACCTCAGGTGCAAATACCACACAGAGAGCGCCCAAGGTCAGGATCAAACCCCTGGTTCCTGTAGGTT
Source organism: Leucoraja erinaceus (assembly GCF_028641065.1). NCBI lineage: Eukaryota > Metazoa > Chordata > Chondrichthyes > Rajiformes > Rajidae > Leucoraja > Leucoraja erinaceus. The sequence goes on from NC_073387.1 coordinate 8,524,200, forward strand.
TGAGGCAGCAGTACCAACTGCTGTGCCATTGTGTCACCATCACTGGGTACCATTAATCCTATTGGATCACGATTATCATCCGAAGTACACGAAACACAAACAACCACGTTAACAACTGATGTCCAAACCTTTATAATGTGGTCGGTGAATGGATCGGTAATGATACCGAGAAGGTTGGGTGCATCCTTCCCTGTCTGGATTTTGAAGCTCCCCACCACCACCTTGGTGAGCCGGTACAGGAAGCCGCTAGCAACCTCGATCGGCAGCAGTACCAGCACAGAGAGCCAATTGAAGCAATCGTGGACAGTGGCCCCTGCAAATGCCCTGAAATTAATTTAAGAAATATTTGGCAACATAGAATAAGTTGAGCCACTTTCATGTTGGAAGTTAGCTTGAACAATTGAGTGAGCCAGCGAGTGATATTTTCCCAGTTGCACACAAGACCTCAAGTCTGGTTTCTGTTTGCCTTGATCCTAGCCAGAGTCACGATTGAAGTGAGGCAACTAACACCAAGGCTGCTTAAATAGGCAGGAGGTTTGGTCAAGGTTGCTATGGTCCAATTATTATCAAGATATTCCTGGCCAGAATAAGATCAGTGTGGATGGTAGCATTTTAAAAAAAATGGCTCAGTCAACCTTTCAACCCGGATAAATTGCCCCAGATGCACGGTATATCATCTATGCCTTAAAGAGTCAAAAATCATCTGCATTGTGATTTCCCGGTGCAGCTGCAAGGATTTAACACACCGTTGGTGGTGAAATTGCAAATTTGTCCCTCAACTTGAGGCACAGGGAATTGAAAAATCAATTGTGGAACAGAATATAACCAAAGAAACCATTCCCACCAGTGCTTATCAGCGATCTAAGAATATATATTGAGAACATTGAACAGTGAAAACAAAAGGTGTGACAGCACCACTACCTGGTGCTCTAATCGAACACACTGTTCTGGCCTGACATTCTTCACTGTCTCTAGGTCCAAATCCTGGAACCTCCTCCCTAACAACATTGCAGGTATATCCATACCCTAAAGGACTGCAGCAGGGCACGAAGAGAGCACACCACAACCTTCTCAAGGGCAATTAGAATTGGGCAACTAAAGGGTCTGTCCCATGGGCATGCGACCTGCATGCGGCAAGCGAGACCTAAAGGGCCGGTCCCACCAGCACGCGCCTGCATGCGGCAAGCGTGACCTAACGTGGTCGCTTGAGCCATACGGCCTCGCGGGGCCGGTCCCACTTCGATTGCCGGAGCCGTATGGAGTTGTACGGAGCTGGTCCCGACATCGCGTGGGGCTCCGAAAAACTGACCGTGTTTTAAAAATTCCACGCGGCAACGGCCAGCCGGCCCGCAGCCACCTCGACGCCATGTCACTCACTCGACCTCCGCATGGCTCCCACTTCTGGTTTGGTCGCGCTTGCCGCCTGCCCATACGGCTCAAGTGACCACGTTAGGTCGCACTTGCAGCATGCAGGCGCATGCTGGTGGGACCGGCCCTTTAGGTCGGGCTTGCCGCATGCAGGTCGCATGCTCGTGGGACAGGCCCTTTAGTGCTCTCACTAACCCCCATCATTGAATGAATAAAATCTCAGCTGGATATTCCTGGTGAGGTCGCATTTAGAGTATTGTATTCAGTTCTGGGCACCATGTTATATGAAAGATGTTGTCAAGTTGGAAAGGGTACAGAGACGATTTACAAGGATGTTGCCAGGGCTCGAGGGTCTGATCTACAGGGAGAGGTTGAGTAGACTGGGACTCTATTGCTTGGGACACAGGAGGATGAGGGGTGATCTAATAGAGGGGTGATCTATTAGTGGGTGTATAAAATCATGAGAGGAATAGATCAGGTCGGTGCACAGAATCTCTTGCCCAGAGTAGGGGAATCGAGGACCAGAGGACATAGGTTTAAGGTGAAGGGTAAACGATTTAATAGGAATTTGAGGGGTAACCTTTTCACATAAAGGGTGGTTGGTGTACGGCAAAAGCTGCCAGAGGAGGTAGTCGAGGCAGGGACTATCCCAACCTTTAAGAAACAGTTAGACAGGTACGTGGATAATACAGGTTTGTAGGAATATAGACCAAACGTGGGCAGGTGGGCCTCTGTATCACTCAATGACTGACTTTATTCAGTCTTCATTTTGAGCACAGTAACATACATGCAATTTGCGTGATTATTCTGAGAGAGTAATATTATGAATGCTTATTTTCAATTTCTGTCCCTTGAGCATTTTACCTCAGAAGATAGTTGGGTTTTTCGTTTAGCTTAGCTTGGTGTCAGGTGTACAGTGAAATGCTTTTTTTGTTGCATGCTATCCAGTCAGGGGAAATGACTGTGCATGATCACAATCGAGCCATCCACAGTGTTTAGATACAGGGATAAAGGGAATAACATTCGTGCAAGATCAAGTCCAGTAAAGTCTGATTAAAGATATTCTGAGGGTTCCAATGAGGGAAATGGTAGGTCAGGCCCACTCTCTAGTTATTGATAGGACAATTCAATTGCCTGAAGTCAGATAGATTGCAACTTAACAGTGGCATAGGTAGATTTGATAGAAAGAGGCCCTTCAATTGCCCATTGTGAATCCGATCACCCAAGTAATTAAGACATACATCCAAGAAATTGGAGCCTTAGCCAGGACCAAACTCATTGTCCTTGTAGGCACATGCCTGCCTAGATCACAGATGCTTTAGAAAGAACCCAAATCTGAATGGTTTAAATTGGCAATGAGATAATTAGTGGTTTATCTTACCGTTTGAATTCATTTCTGTCCCCAGCCTTGCATTAGAGCTACAATGGTATTTGTTACAGAGGTTCCAATATTAGATCCCATAATAATTGGAATGGCAGACTGCACTCCCAGCACTGAAAGAAAAAAACACACAGATATATTGAGTGTTTGTATTTGAAATTGGAAAGGCAGGACCTGTTACATATTATTATCCAAATGCACAAGTTTCTCAATTGTATCTCTGATCTATTGGACTGCTTTTGACAGTATGTGTAAAGCCCACTAACTTACATTGACTGTCATCTGGTTATCTGTCCAAAGTAATCACATCTCAAAATCTCATTTCCAGAACTAGGCTGGGTTTCATCCTTTTCTGAGAATAGCCGTTTCATGGAACGGAAGGTTGTTTTTTTTTTAATTTTTTTATTTCAAAATAGACTTTATTCAGGTAATAAATATATACAATACATGAACCGTGCAAAAGATTCAACCGACATTTTCGGAGGCTATACAAATTATTCAATACAGTCTACATACATTGCTCAAACTTCACAAATTTATCCCCCACCCTTGTCACTCATGTGGCCCACTGGCGTGGAATCCCTTCCCTTATTTTGAGGAGCATATCCACCACACCCTGCCTGCCCCCCATGTTCAGCAGTGGAAGGAACCTAGACTGTGGTCCTCCCCCACCGAGCCTTGGCGTTGGCTGCACCGAGCTTCAGTGCGTCCCTCAGCACGTACTCCCGCAGTCTGCAGCGGGCCAGTCGGCAACATTCCCCGACGGACATCTCGCTCCGCTGGGTGGTGAACAATGCTCGGGCAGACCAAAGATCGTCTTTCACCGAGTTGATGACCTTCCAGGAGTACTCGATATCAGTCTCTGAATGCGTCCCTGGGAACAGTCCGTAAATCACAGAGTCCTCTGTGACGGAGCTGTTCAGAATAAACTATGACAGGGACCCTTGCAGACCTCTCCAGACTCTCATTGCAAATCCATACTCTGCGAAGAGGTGGGCTTCCGTCCCCTCTCCATAGCAGCCGTCCTGAGGACAGCGTGCGCTGGTAGTGAGGTTCCAATGGTGCAGGAAGGATCTTACTGGGAGGGCTCCCCTCACCGCCAGCCAAGCCAGGTATTGTTGCTTGTTGATCAGTTCTGGCGATCAGGCATTTCGCCAGACAAGCTGGGCAGTCTGCTTTGGGAACCACGCCACAGGATCCATGGAGTCATTTCCCTGCAGTGCCTGCAGGACGTTCTGTGCTGACCACTGCCCGATGGACTTGTGGTCAAAGGTGTTGGACCGGAAGAACCTTTCCACGAATGACAGATGATGCAGCAATGTCCAGCTGACTGGCACATTGTGTGGCATCTACGCCAGGCCCATCTTTCACAACAATATGATCAGCCATGATCATATTGAATGGCGGTGCAGGCTCGAAGGGCCGAATGGCCTATTCCTGCACCTATTTTCTATGTTTCTAACACCGAGGACAGGTAGAACCTAAGCAGGTAGTTACACTTGGTGCCCACGTGCCTTGCCTCTATGCGCCGCCTGATGCAGCCACACATGAAGGTGGCCATCAGCGTGAGGGCGACGTTGGGCATGCTTTTACCCCCTTTGTCTGCCGACCTGTGCATTATGGGCCATCGTACCCAGTCTATCCTCAACCCCCAGATGAACTGGAAGACGCCCCGGGTGATCCCTGTGGCGTAGGAGGGAGGGACAGGCCACACTTGCCCTGAGAGCACCTCACACCTGATGACCAAATTTTTCCCCGTGATGGAGAGGGAGCGTTGCTTCCAGCAACACCAGCTTCTTCCCCACCTTGGCTATCCGCTGGATGGCAGAAGTTGATGCAAGACTGGAGAAGTGGAACGAGGCTCCGCTGTCACTGCTGAAGGTGCAGCCGCTCTTCAATTCCCCCCCACCCAGATGGAACGGATAATCATGTTGCACATGTTCAACCCACATGTGCCTGTCTTATGATGTCCTCACGTTCCTTGCTCGTTATGTCGAGGGAGCAGGGAACTGTGTGGATGTGAAGGACCTGTTCAGGATCTAGACGAGCAAGCGGCAAGTGAAGGTCAACCTGAGGGTGGACGAGAAGGGAGCCATCATCCACCCTCCCTCGGTGTTGGCAAAAGGGGAAGTACAACGGGATCTGGGGGTCCTTGCACATCAGTCTATGAAAGTAAGCATGCAGGTACAGCAGGCAGTGAAGAAAGAAAATGGCATGTTGGCCTTCATAACATGAGGTATCGAATATAGGAGCAAAGAGGTCCTTCTGCAGTTGTACAGAGCCCTAGTGAGACCACACCTGGAGTATTGTGTGCAGTTTTGGTCCCCTAATTTGAGGAAGGACATTCTTGCTATTGAGGGAGTGCAACGTAGGTTTACAAGGTTAATTCCCGGGATGGCGGGATTGTAATATGCTGAGAGAATGGAGCAGCTGAGCTTGTACACTCTGGAGTATGGAAGGATGAGAGGGAATCTCATTGAAACATATAAGATTGTTAAGGGTTTGGACACGCTAGAGGCAGGAAACATGTTCCCGATGTTGGGGGAGTCCAGAACCAGGGGCCACAGTTTAAGAATAAGGAGTAAGCCATTTAGAACGGAGACGAGGAAACACTTTTTCTCACAGAGAGTTGTGAATTCTCTGCATCGGAGGGCGGTGGAGGCAGGTTCTCTGGATGCTTTCAAGAGAGAGCTAGATAGCACTCTTAAAAACAGTGGAGCCAGGGGATATGGGGAGAAGGCAGGAACGAGGTACTGATTGGGAATGATCAGCCATGATCACATTGAATAGCGGTGCTGGCTCGAAAGGCCAAATGGCCTACTCCAACATCTATTGTCGATTGTCTATTGTCTATTGTCTATAAAATGATGACTTTAAATTTCCTGAACTATTTTTCGCCACATTATTTTAAACAACTGACTTTGAACTGATGCAAATTACAATGTGCTGGAGTAATGTAGCGGGCCAAGCTGCATATGTGGAGTGTACAGCTCGGCTACATTTCAGGTCAGGACACTTCTCCGGTCTGAAGAAGCAGATCTATCTGAAACGTCGCCTTTCCATTCCCTCCGCAGATGTTGCCTGATCGGCCGAATTACTCCAGCACTTTTTTGTTTTACTCTCGATTCCAGCATCTGCAGTTTCTTATATCTCTCTTACTTTTAATTGGTAATTGGTTCTGCTACAATAGCACAAAGAGAGTGCCATCAATCAATGACATAGTCACAGATATCATATGTATAGTTTGCAGTCACTCCTGAGCCTATTGTCGTTTGGACTCCATAATGTCTACAAGTTAATTGAGGGAGACCATGATGGGAGCCAACATTTTGATGTGGTTAGACACAAAATGCTGGAGTAACTCAACAGGACATGCAGCATCTCTGGATAGAAGGAATGGGTGACGTTTCAGGGCGAGACCCTTCTTCAGACTGAGTGTGAGGGGAGAGGGAGTTACAGAGATAAGGAAGTGTTAGAGATCAAAAGAGATGTAGATTAAGGCAAATGTAGAATAGATAATTGTTAGCTAAGATATGATTACAAACAGAGCAAATTGAGTTAAAAATGTAATCGGGGGGACAGTCAGACTGGTAACAAAAACTGGGAAGGGGGAGGGAGGGAGAAAGAGGGGAAGCAAGGATTACTTGAAGTGAGAGAAGTCAATGTTCATACTGCTGGGGTGTAAAATATGAGGTGCTGTTCCTCCAATTTGCACTGAGCCTACTCTGACAATGGAGGAGGCCCAGGATAAAAGGGTCAGTGTGGGAATGGGAGGGAGGAGTTAAAGTGCTGAGCAACCAGGAGATCAGGTAGGTTTAGGTGGACTGAGCGGAGGTGTTAACCTACCTGATCTCAATACATAATACAATACAATAATACAATACAATTTATTTGTGTCATTTGAACCTCATTGAGGTTCAAACAAAATTTGGTTTCTGCAGTCATACACACAAGAAAAAGACCCAAGACACAACACAATTTACACAAACATCCATCACAGTGAATCTCCTCCTCACTGTGATGGAAGGCAAAGTCATATCTCTCCCCTGCACTCCTCATTCTCCTCACGATGTCAGAGTCAAAGCCCCCGGCGGGCGATGGTAAGTGTCCCGCGGCCATTAAAGCCCCATGCAAGGGGCGATGATGTAAGGCCCCGCTCCAGGTAATTTTCAACCCCGCAACTCGGGCGGGAGAAGTCCACCAGATCTGCGGTTGGAGTCTCCGAATCCCCGGGGTCGGGTCACAGCCGCGCGCCACCGCCGCTCCTCCTGCTCCGAACTCGGCCAGCTCCACGATGGTGGGTTAGTCCACGACTGGAGCCCCAGGTCGTTCTGGTTGGAGGCCGCTCCACGGAGCTCGGCCCCAACGACAACGGAGACCTGACAGGGAAAAGGTCGGGTTCTCCGTGCAGGGGAAAGATTTTAAAAGTTTCCCCCAACCCCCGCCCCCCACACACATACCCAGTTAAAAAAAAAAAAAAAAACACTTTAAACTACATTCAAACATTGAAACGTGACAAAAAAAAAAAAAAATGACAGACGGACTGCAGAGGCCGCTGCGACGTGAGTCGCGCCGCCCACCCAACAACAGACCTACCTGATCTCCTGGTTCTCCTCTTCTATAAAATCACCTTTCAGTGGCAGTGTGGAGCTCAGCTATTAAGTTCAGATACATCATTAATGTTTTTGCGTGACTGACAATGGTTTATCTTGTCTGCAAGTTTCTGCCCATTCCACCTGTGCTCTTGTGATCTGACGGTAAGTATGTACTTACATCCTGATGACACCATGCTGACAATGATGGACGTTGAAGTACTTGAGCTTTGGACCAAGACGGTGACTAAGATTCCCACCACAAGTCCAGCCACGGGATTAGACAGGATAGCATTGTCCTTAAAAATATCACCTGCCACCTTGCCTAAAAAAAAGAAAGACTTCATTGCCACATGTTCAAAAATTGGTCACAATGATGCTTGCGTGAACTAATTGAATTTACTTCTGGTTGGTTGTGTTCAACTTTTGAACAGAGAACAATTCAAAATGATCTAACTCAGAGAGGCTGAGCTTGAAATTAATATGTGCTGTTCATTTCATACTAGTAAATGGAGCAGACCAGTTACAGGAAAACTCTATGGCCTCAGACTATCAGGTCTAGTTGCTAACCATCCAGACACACACCTAAAAACATCTTATATATTTCGAGTAGATCGGCATTCATTCTTCTAAACTCCAATGCATTAATGCATTTCGTTGTCTCTGTACTGTACACTGACAATGACAATTAAAATTGAATCTGAATCTGAATCTGAATCAAAGAAAGCAGGTCTAAATTTTAATCTATTTATGATAATTTAGCCTAGTGAATACCAGCTGCCACCTAAACTAGTAAATCACTTATCACATCCTTTCTTATGTAAGAGAACATGAAGTACATACGACATGAGATTCATGGTTTCATCCTGCACACAAAGAGGTATTGGATCTGGAGTAAAATGAATGAAACATGGCTTACCTCCAGCAAGTTGAAAAGCTGCACTGAGAACATCGAGGGAGCACACAAACATGTAGAGAAAGCTAAAGAGGAGCAGCATCTTCATCATTGAGTTCAAGATAAATCTCACTTTCCCTTTTGCATCAAGCTCTGAAATATATAAAATATATTTCTCAGATTATTTTTAGACATCTGCATTAAGATTACGCTTCATTTTGAAAGGGGCTGATCACTTGGTCGGAGAAACCAAGCGCAGGCTTGGCGATCGTTTTATTGAACATCTCCACTCTGTCCGCCTTAACCTACCTTATCTCCCGGTGGCTAAACACTTTAAAGAGCCTGTTCCACTTACGCGACTTTTTTGGCGACTGCCAGCACCCGTCATAGGTCGTTACAGGTCGCCGAAAAATTTCAACATGATGAAAATCCAGCTGCGACCAGAACAAGGTACGACTCTTTGGGCGACTACTCACGACCAAAGAATCGTAGCGTCTTTCTGGTCCCCGCTGAATTTTCAACATGTTGAACATTTTGGCGACCTGCAACGTCCTATACTGGGTGCTGGCAGTCACCGAAAAAGTTGCGTAAGTGGAACAGGCCCTTAATAATCAGGCCCTGACTCTTAGTCTGAAGAAGGGTCTCGGCCCGAAATGTAACCTATTCCTTCTATCCAAAGACGCTGAGTTGCTCCAGCTTTTTGTGTCTATCATCACTTTCCAATTAACAAGAGTATTTTCATCAACAACACCACCTCACACTCTGGCTCTGAGAATCCATTTGAAATAATCCCAGCTCTTTGTTCAGTTCCAATTTCACCTACTGGATTCAGCAAACATTGTTCCCATTCCACAGTGGAGCCATGAAAAGGTTCTTTGATTTGTTTGCCTAATCCTTTTATGTTCAAATTTCATCTAGCTAGCCTGTGTTTCCATACGAGAAATCCAAAATTTGTAACATTGGGTTTGTAAAAGTGGCCTTGAAGCTCCTCAATTGTCATGAAAGCCAACATGGTTCACCATTGTGTAAAGGTGGTGAACATTGCCAGGTCCATCACAGCATTGACCTCCCAACCATCAAAGGGACCCACAAGAAGCATTACCTCAAGCATTAGGCAACTTATATCATCAAAGACCCACATCACCCTGGCCATGCTTTTATCTTGCTGCTGCCATCGGAAATGAGATACAGGAGCCTGATTACTATTAAGTTCAAGAACAGCTTCTTCCCCATAACCCTTCAGGCTCTTGAACCACACTACACAGCCCTCAGCCGAAATCCACCTCAGCACCAACCCACAATGGACTTTATATAAGGTTGCACTGCATACTTCAGTTTCACTATTATGGTCCAGTTACCCAGTATTACTGATAATCTATTGTATTATCGAAGTTGTGAATTTGTGTAAATGTGCCTATAAACCTGCAGCAAGTACAAATTTAATTATTCTGATCCTGGTGCATTTAACAATTAAATATCCTTGACTCTCTTGACTTGACTCAATGTCCTTTATAAAAGTAAGTATTCCAACTTTGTTCTGGCTGGCATACTAATGTGTAAGAAGGAACGGCAGATGCTGGTTCAAACCGAAGATAGACACATAAAGCTGGAGTAACTCGGCAGGACAGGTAGCATTGCTGGAGAGAAGGAATGGATGACATCACCCATTCCTTCTCTCCAGGGATGCTGCCTATCCCGCTGAGTTACTCCAGCTTTATGTGTCTATCTTTGACATACTAATGTGATTAGTGCTGAAGTGATATACAGTAGCACCAGACTGCTGCCCTAGCCATTCAAGAACCAACCAGCAACTTTTACAGGACACCTGGAGATGGACAATAAATACCAGCCCGGCATGCAATCCCCAGGGCCTAAATTTAACCTTTAATCAATTTCAGTCAATCTCTATTTTTGCAAAACATACTAAAAGGTTACAGAGTGGTGTAGCTGCTGCTTCATCACTCCGATAACCCGGTTCAACCTTGAGCTGGGATACTGCCCGAGTTGATATTGAGGGTTCTCCTGGTGACCACAAGGATTTCCTCCCATATCTCAAAGATATGCTGGTGAGTAAATTGGCCACTGTAAACTTATTCCTTAAATGAGGTAAGTGGAATAAGGATCAACGCAGCATGCGAGGGAGACTAATTTGCCCATCTTCTGAGGTATAAAAGGTGGAATGGAACGGAAGATACTGCTGAGAGCTGGCATGTAGTTGATGAGTTGAATGGCTCCCTACTTCCTTATAATAAGTGAATCATCCTTGCTTCTCATTTCAAAGCATTGATGGTAACCTCTTCAGGCCCAGTATGAATTCTTGAAAAACATAATTTATTAATCCATCCCTGCTTTTCTTTGTGGTTTCTCCTAGACACATTCTGACCTGCTAAAACATCAGCAGAGTATGTTGGCAGATAATTTGAATACATTGAGGTAATGTAAACATAGATAAATATAAAATTAGCTAATACTACAAAATGCTGTGTGATTAGACTAATAATAGGATGAACCCAACAAATTGTGGGCATGAGATGTTACTGAGTTAATGTATTAAAATAGTTGTGAGCTGAAGTTTTAATGCATTCATAACTAATAATGTGATCTCAATTTTTATAATTCGACCTTTGGTTTGTTCTCATACCACCAAGAAACTCCTCCCCTCCCCACCAACCCACCTGTCTCTCTACCCCACTCACTTCTACATTATGCAATCATTTTTGTCTCTTTAGAAATGTTGTGTTATGGAAAATCATGTTATAAAAACAATTGTGCCAGTGGGGAAAAGCAGATTAGGACATAGAGAGTTTCAGACATAATTACAAAATTAATCGAAAATAAAGGACTTTTTAAATAACTGTTTATTTGTATTTCTGCAAGCAAAAAAAATGCTAACGATTATATGTAACATGGTTTAATAGAGTATTGTTGCTCAAGTATTAGTAGGTGATTGATTGTCAGTTTTAATGACCTCCTATGGTGAAACTGAGTGATTACTGCAGGAAGGTTAAATGGAAACAGCGTTTTTTGCAACAGAACTCTTTTTCAGCTTGACAATTGCCAAAGCAACTCTCAGGTGGTTTTCTAGTTCCCGATCAAAATCATGTTGCATCCAATGGTAGGCCCGGTGGTGCAGCGATAGAGTTGCTGCCTTCCAGCTCCAGAGACTCAGGTTCCATCCAGACTACAGGTGCTGTCTATGCGGAGTTTGTACGTTCTCCCCGTGACTGCATGGGTTTCTCTGAAATCTTTGGTTTCCTCCCACACTCCAAAGACGTACAGGTTTACAGGTTAATTGGCTTGGTATAAATGTAAATTGTCCCCTGTTTGTCTAGGGTAGTGTTAATGTGCGGGGATCGCTGGTCAGTGCGGCCTCAGTGGGTTGAAGGGCCTTTTCCACGCTGTATCACTAAACTAAACTAAACAATGCATCAATCGCATCACATATAATTTGAGTTATGGTGACAGACATTATAGCAGTATAGTATTTCATGAGAGAAAGCAATCTCTTCAACCAATATCGGGTGATCTTGTTCAATTTTTATTTGTTGAATCACAGGATTTTATTGGCTGAAGTAGATACATAGATGTAAGTGGTCTCTTTGATTCCTGGGCATTTTATATATTTGTTCTCATATTTCTTTGCTCAGTTCTACATCTATCACTTTTTCGAACATTCTAGCACGTTAACCTGCTTTTGCAAAACTTATCTGGCCAGCCTTGTTGGGATTCCTGCAAACTTGCATCTCAGGATGAGAATGCCCAAGGTGTAGGTTTAGGTTTGCTGTTGTCATTTGTACCAAGGCACAGTGCAAAGCTTTGTCTTGCATGCTATCCAACAGATCAGATAATACTATCAAATCGTCAAACTCAAGTTCAATAGGTAGAGCAATGGGTGAGATACAGAGTGCAGAATATAGTTCTCCACATCTGCACCTATTTACCTCTGTTGATTGATAAATAGCACTTACAGGCTCATTAGAAATAGAAATTAACAAGAGAGAAAATAATGATGGACACGAAATGCTGGAGTAATTCAAACTGTAGAAGGGTCTCGACCCGAAGCGCCATGCATTTCTTCTCTCCAGAGATGCTGCCTGTCCCGCTGAGTGCTCCATTGTTTTGTGTCTATCTTCGGTTTAAACCAGCATCTGCAGTTCCTTCCTAAAGCAAATGATGAGTTGGGGAGAAATGTTCTGTGTGGTTATTTGCATAAATTGATTGTCCACCACTTACCCCTCCATTGGAGCACATTAGAGTTGTCTAGCTTGGAGAATGCCCAGGGTTTAGCTGAATGTGAGTCAATCTCAAACTTGTCCATGCCATCCACCAGGTTGACTGAAGACCCTGGACAGAGGTAGCCGTGATCCGAGTGTGCAACCCCTCCCACCGTAGGGAGAGGGAATGGTTTAGTGCCAGCCACTCCATGCATGCCTGTCATGATAGAACACAACATTAGTGATGCTCTTTGTTCTCCTCCTGCTGTCAATCCTGTCCCAGCGCAACTAGCGTGGATGCTCCAAGCTCCCAGACCCGAGAAGTCATTCAGAAATTACATGTATGAGAAAACTGAGCAGTGTTAGTAAACCATTTGCTAAACTGCAAATCTGAAAGTATCATTGAATATTGTTAGATTCTATCGAGGGTTGAAGGCTAGTAATGGATAAAAAGAGGCATTAATAGAAACAAAGAAACATAGAAACATTGAAAATAGATGATGCAGGCCCTTCGAGCCAGCACCGCCATTCGATATGTTCATGGATGATCATCCAAAATCAGTACCTCGTTCCTGCATTCTCCCCAGATCCCTTGATTCTGTTAGCCCTAAGGGCTATATCGAACTCTATTTTGAAGACATCCAGTGTATTGGCCTCCACAGCCTTACAGCACCAGAGACCCGAGTTCAATCCTGACTATGGGTGCTGTCTGTACAGAGCTTGTACTTTCTCCCCGTGCCCGTGTGGGTTATCCCAGGTGCTCTGGTTTTCTCCCACACTCCAAAGACGTACAGGTTTGTAGGTTAATGAAGTTTTGATAAAATTGGTAAATTATCATTAATATGTAGGATAATGCTAGTGTATGTGGATCGCTGATCGGTGTGGACTCAGTAAGCTGAAGGGCCCATTCCTGCACTGTATCTCTAAAACTAAAACTAACACTTCCCTACAAGTGGTCCAACAAGCTAGTTTCGTGTTCAGTGTAGTCAAATAACCTCATCTGACTGAGGTTTGACCTGAACTTATGAAAGGGATATTAAAGTATGTTTCCGTATGGACAAGTGGGCCACTGCCAGTGGCACTGTTGCAAAAATGTTTTGGCACTTTTTTTCATTATCCAGGTGATATATCTTTCTCCGCAACCAGTGTCACTGGAGCATATTGTAACATTACAGTTTGTTTTGTGATCTGACACATTTTCTATACATCGGTGCATCTGGTTGCAAAGCTCTGTGAGAGGCTTTGCTAAAAGCAAAAGGCACCTTTCAATAATATATATATATATATATAGACAATAGACAATAGACAATAGGTGCAGAAGTAGACCATTCGGTCCTTCGAGCCAGCACCGCCATTCAATGTGATCATGGCTGATCATCCCCAATCAGTACACCGTTCCTGCCTTCTCCCCATATCCCCTGACTCCACTATTTTTAAGAGCCCTATCTAGCTCTCTCTTGAAAGCATCCAGAGAATCGACCTCCACCGCTCTCTGAGGCAGAGAATTCCACAGACTCACAATTCTCTGTGTGAAAAAGTGTTTCCTCGTCTCCGTTCTAAATGGGTTACTCCTTATTCTTAAGCCGTGGCCCCTGGTTCTGGACTCCCCCAACATCGGGAACATTTTTCCTGCCTCTAGCGTGTCCAAATCCTTAACAATCTTATATGTTTCAATGAGATACCCTCTCATCCTTCTAAACTCCAGAGTGTACAAGCCCAGCTGCTCCATTCTCTCAGCATACGACAGTCCCGCCATCCTAGGAATTAACCTTGTAAACCTACGCTGCACTCCCTCAATAGCAAGATATATATATATATATATTCACATGTCTTTTTTTTTTTCTTTCTTCTCAATAGGAAGCAGAAAGCCAGAATAACTACTACTGACCATTTGCCCAGCACATGCCAAATTGTAGCTGGCATAAATCGAGTTGACACAAATTAGTGATCACTACTGGGTCAAACGAAACATCTGGCAAGAAATTGGACTCGATACTTCCACACACTGATCAGGTAGCATGTATAGTGTTGATCTGGTATCAGCGAAACACCTAAGCACATCAATGGTGACGCAACAATAATATATATGACCAATATAAGGTCATAAGGTCATAAGTGATAGGAGCTGTATTAGGCCATCCAGCCCATCAAGTCTACTCCATCATTCAATCATGGCTGATCTATCTCTCCTAATCCATTCTCCTGCCCTCTCCCCATAACCTCTGACACCATATAAACTGAAGTGTTAGGGTGCAAGCTATGACCTTCATTGAATTGTGACCATCCACAGGCGCAGATTATGGTACTTGGAAGCTAGTTCCTGTATTTAACGGGATATTTCATGACACCATTGAGTTCAGAAATCAAGAATGTTCTGCAATATCAGGTCCTTGAACTAGTCTACACAACCCTAAAAACACAAACCACTGTGAACCATCCCTTGCACAATCATGCTCCTGTTTTATTTGTCTCTAATTGTGTTTTGAACAGTCTTTTTTTTCTTGTTGACAGTCACAAAAACCTAGAATAACTCAGCGGTTGGACAGCATCTCTGGAGAAAAGGAATAGATGACGTTTCTGACCGAGACACTTCTTCTTCAGACTGAGTCAGTGGAAAGGGAAATGCGAGATATAGACAGTAATGTAGAGAGATATACTGAAGAACAAATGAATGAAAGATATTCAAAAAAGTAACGATGTTATAGGAAACAGGCCACTGGTGGCTGTGGCCGAGGTAATAATGAGTATAGACAATGTTTTCTTGTTTAAGAATGAACTGCAGATGCTGGAAAATCGAAGGTAGACAAAAGTGCTGTGGGTGCAGTGGGTGCAGCAGCATCTATGGAGCGAAGGAAATATGCAACGTTTCGGGCCGAAACCCTTCTTCAGAATTTTATGGATAATTTATATATAATTCATGTTTTGGGTGTTTTGGCTGAGTCCACATGCTGTGATGCTGCTGCAAGCAAGATTTCCATTGTGCATGTATCTCACTGTACTTGTGCATATGACAATAAACTTGATTAGACTTTGCTTGACCTGATATTAGGAGAACACTCTGACCAGGCACTGGGCTCACTGCAAGCTATTCCAACCCCTTTGCAAATCCACAGAGTGCGTTACGAGCAGCAGGCTGTGATTCTGCAGCAGCTAACTGCTGACACGCTCTGTCAATGGGTGCCTCAGTGGTTCACTGCTACCAGCTCCTTTGGAGTCATGATAGCAATGACCAGCACTTCAGATGAACAGCAAGAATCCCTGCTCCTGGCCATTACCCAGTACATATCAGCTCTGTAGTCACATCCAAGCTAAGACCAGGCCATGGTTTCTTCCAATCTGTTAATAGGTAGAACTACGAAAAGACATGACAGCCTAATTCCAGAGTGTCTTAAAAGATACCATATCCTGCCTGATGACAATGTATTCACAAACTCAGATCTCACTGACTGCCCTCGCTGAGATATGAAGAAATCTGTGGGACGACCAACAGTCTGGAGCTTGGGCCTGGAAAGCCTGGGCTGCTCTTTCTGTGGAAGTCAAGGTTGCTTTGTCTTTGTGTTGTCTTTGCCTTATTTTTCTACTTCTTCTCCACACAATCTCTTCAAGTGGCTGCAGCTGCTGCCTACTGCCGGTTGCGCCCATCAGAAGATTTCCTGATGGTGTCCCAGTGTACAGGGTGCATTCTCCAGATCCCGGGCATTCAAGTCTGGAGATACAGAGGTCTACAAGAAGTCCAGATACGACCTTGGTAAGGCCATCAAAAAGGCCAAAAGGGACTTCTGCTCCAAACTGGAGGATGAGACGGATGTTCGGCAACTGTGGCGGGGATTTAATGCCATCACCTCCTACAAGGCGAAATCAGGAGGCAGCTCAAATGTCAGCGAAGCATCACTCCCTGTCCAGCTCAATGCGTTTTATGCACGCTTTGACAGGGAGAATACTGACGTGCCTTCCCGAGCCCCCATTGGCCGTGATGGTATTTCAGTCACAGTCACAGAGGCCGACGTCAGAAGATCCTTCAGGGGGGTGAACCCTCTCAAAATGCTTGGACCTGATGGTATACCCGGTCGTGTTCTAAAAACCTGTGCGGACCAACTGGCTGGAGTTTTTACGGACATTTTCAACCTCTCACTTCTGAGGTCTGAGATTCCCACCTGCTTTAAAAGGGCATCAATAATACCGGTGCCCAAGAAGATCAAGGTGACGTGCCTCAATGACTATCGACCAGTGGCACTAACGTCTGTGGTGATGAAGTGCTTTGAGAGGTTGATTATGGTGCATATCAACTCCTACCTCGACAAGAACCTGGACCCACTGCAGTTCGCTTACCGCCATAACAGATTATCGGTGGAATTGATCTCACTGGCTCTCCACTCCGCTCTGGACCACATGGACAACAAAAACTCATGTTAGGCTGTTATTCCTTGACTACAGCTCAACGTTTAATGCCATCATCCCATCCAAACTGGTTACCAAGCTCTCAGAACTAGGTCTCTGCGCATCCCCCTGCAATTGGATCCTCGACCCTCATCCATAGTCTGTCCGTATTGGTGGAAATGTGTCATCTTCGATAACAATCAGCACGGGAGCACCTCAAGGCTGCGTGCTCAGCCCCCTGCTGTACTCACTCTATGCTCATGACTACGTAGCCAACCACAGTGCGAACTCCATCATCAAGTTCGCCGTCGACACCACTGTTGTAGGACGAATCACTGATGGGGATGAGTCAGAGTACAGAAGTGAGATCGACCGATTGACCAAATGGTGCCAGCACAATAACCTGGCACTCAACACCCGCAAAACCAAGGAACTGATTGTGGACTTTGGAAGGGGTAGGATGGGGACCCACAATCCTGTTTATATCAACAGGACGATGGTGGAAAGGGTCAAGAACTTCAAATTCCTGGGCGTGCAGATTTCTGAAGATCTTTCCTGGTCCCAGCACACTGATGCAATCGTAAAGAAAGCACATCAGCGCCTCTACTTCTGAGAAGATTACGGAGAGTTAGTATGTCTCGAACTTCTACAGGTGCACAGTAGAGTGCATGCAGACTGGTTGCATCCTGGCTTGGTTCGGCAACTTGAACGTCAAGGAGCGGAAAAGAATGCAGAAAGTTGTGACTGCTGCCCAAGTCCATCATCAGCTCTGACCTCCCCACCATCGAAGGGATCTATCGCAGTCACTGCCTCAAAAAGGCTGCCAACATCATCAAAGACCCACACCATCCTGGCTACACATTCATCTCTCTGTTGCCATCAGGTAGAAGGTACAGGTGCCTGAAATCTGGCACATTCAGGTTCAGGAATAGCTAATTCCCCACAGCCATCAGGCTATTAAACACAACATCAAACAAACTCTGAACTATAACAGCCTATTGCACTTTATCTGTTTATTTATATGGACGTATATATATGGTCTATTATAAATAGACACCCTGATTTGTTCTGTATTATGCCTACAATACTCTTTCTGTTGTGCTGCAGCAAAGCAAAAATTGCATTGTACTATCTGGGACACATGGCAATAAACTCTCTTGACTTGACTTGACTTGACTTGACGAGGTGTTGGTGAGGTCACATGGAGTATGGTGTTCAGTTTTGGTCATCCTGCTATTGAAAAGATACCATTAAATTGGAAATAGTGGAGATCAAGTTATCTGAGGATGTTGAAACAAGGAACTGCAGCTGGACTGGAGTGGGTCATCCAGCATCTCTAGAGAATGTGGATATGTAACATATTGGGTCAGGACCCTTCTTCAGACTGATGAAGTGTTCTGACCCAAAATGTTACATCTCCATGTTCTTCAGAGATGCTGCCTGACCTACTGAGTTACTCCAACACTTTGTGTCTTTTTTTATGTTTCCAGGATTCCAGAAAATAAGTTATAGGGATAGGGTGTAGACATTGTGACTTTATTTTTTGGGCATAGGCGACTGAGGCATGACCTTATAGAGGTATATACAATCATGGGGACATAGGTATGGTCAATATACACCACCTTTTTTCCAGGATTGGGGAATCAGGGGCACGAGGGCATAGGAGATGCAAGGAACTGTAATGCTAGAATGTTGCATAGAAGACAAAGTACTGGAGTAACTCAACAGGTCAGACATCATCTCTAGAGGACATGGATAGACAATGTTTGAAGAAGGGTTCTGACCCGAAACATCATCCAACCATGTTCTTCAGAGATGCTGCCTGATCCATGGAGTTACTCCAGCACTTTGTTTCTTACTAGGCAGAGGTTTAAGGTGAGAGAAGAAAGATTTAATACCAATGTAGTTTAGTTTAGTTTAGAGATGCAGTGGGGAAAACAGGTCCTTTGGTGCACCGAGTCCACACTGACTAACACTATCCTACAACACACTCGGGACAATTTATCTTTACACCAGGCCAATTAACCTACAAACCTGTACGCCTTTGGAGTGTGGCAGGAAACCAAAGATTTTGGAGAACAAAATCCGTACAAACTCCGTACAGACAGCACCCATACTCAGGATCGAACCGAGTCTCTGGCGCTGTAAGATAGTAGCTCTACCGCTACATCACAGTGCGGCCATGTAAAGGAAAACATTTAACACAGAAGGCGGTGGCTATATAGAACAAACTGCCAGTAGAAGTGTTTGAGGTAGGTAGACTAACAACATTTAAAACACATTTGCCCTGTCGTGGATAGGAATGTTTAGAGGGATACGGGTCAATCATGGGCAAATTAAACTAGCTGCGATGGGGCTTTTTGGTCAGCATGGATGAGTTGGGTTGAAGCCCTTTTTTCAATATGTTTGACTTAATTTCTTTCTCTTTGACTCCCTGTTAACTTCTGCAGGAAGCACGTGATGCCTTCATTAACCAGAAATCCAAACTGCTGCTTTCAGCATCCATCACTACCTGGATGGATAGATCCTGATGGGTCAAGACTATCTGCTACTTTGATATCTCTTTATACCAATTTGTTTATACCAATTTCCTACCAAGTCTGATGAGCACCATTACACCAAGAACTAAGTCAATCCAAGATGAATCAAGCCAAGTATATTGACACATGACCAAATATGGTGAGGTACAGGTATGATAAACACCTTGCTTGCAACGGCATCACAGGCAACATACACCCAGACAGACACACACAAACTTAAATTACACATAAATCACACTCAAGACAGAAAAAAGACCATGCAAAAAATATATATTAATATAAAATATAATTATAAATAAACAAGACCATTGTAGTGTAAAAGATGGTCCACAATTTTCCAGCAAAAGTCTCTGCTCAGCACCTCAACTTCATGTTTTTGCACTTGAAGATAGTAGCTGGTTTCAGGAGAGATCTTTTGACAGTCAGATAGCTCCAGCAGGTGCATCTAACCTCTGGGTTATGTAGTTATGTAGTCAGTTTTCTACAGCAGGTACACAGGACCTCTCACTCTGCTGTTTTAGTTAACCTATATGCTTAATATGGTTTTAAGGTCATTTTGTTCATTTTAGTTCTATTTTTAATTTTATTATATGTTTTTTGGCTGTTCCTAAATGACTGATCATGAGAAGAGATCTGCTTTTCAAATCTAGTCAGGAATTCTGAATGGAAAAAAAATCTCATTGTACACTGGTACAGTAGATAATAACCATTGAGCATTGACTATTGACTATGGAAGCAAACCAATTAATATGCCACTCTTAAAAGAAAATTAGAGACCAAAGGGCCTGTCCCACGAGCATGTGACTCCATGCGGCAAGCGCGACCTAAAGTAGCAATGTTACAAAATTTTGAGATTTAAAAAATCAAGTGCAATTTATCCCATCAGATAAAGCATAAAAATAAGTTTAATTTGACACCCAATTCACTTTCATATCTCAAGTATTTAAAAAGTTATGGCCATTTTCATACTCGGAAATTAGCATCTTGTTCCCTATTGATTTTCTATGGACATAACAAAAAAGCTGTGATCGTAGACAGTCAAAAGCCCATAACTTTCTTAAAAATTAAGAGAACTGAATGAAATTTTCAGTTATCATAGATTGAAGTATTCTGAAACAAATATAAAATAATCTTACTTGGATGACCTGAAATTAAAGCATATAATTAGTTAGTTACCCAATTGTAGCTAATTTCAAACTTCAATTACTAGATCTAAACATCTATCCATTTCTTAATAAATGAATAACATTTTTAAATAGCCTAAGTGTCTAAATAATATTCACAAATAATTCACAATAAAACATGATTTTTAAATCTCATTTACATTATTTTATGGGCCAAATGGAAGGAATTTAGTGTTCAATTGCTGTAAATTAAAGTCCATTTAAATCAGCTTTCTAGTGGGTTCCTGTGAACGCGCTGGTTTAGAACGTTCACATTGCGATAGATTTATGCCCTCAAATGCCCAAAAAAATACTGCGGGATATAATGGCGCCCAAATTAGCTACTCGCAACATTAAACTTTGTATAAAGGGATCTTAAGAAGCCCTTTTTAATGTAAAAATAAACAGCCTACCTTTTGTTGTCCCCTGTATGAGATCCGGCCCATTGAAGGCGTCGCGGGTTTAGAGGTTAATTTTTAAACTACTATAACAATTATATAAAGCCCTTAAAAGTAATAATAGCTAAAGCGACGGAATCTTCCAGCGATTTTTCGTTAATAATTAACTAGGCTGAACATCCTCGATTTGAACAGCCTAGGGAAAATCGCGTTTTAAACCCGCCCCCCCTCCAAACCGCGCCAAAATCGCGCACACGGGCTGGGACAGATTTTCAGCGACGCTTCAGGTACGTTTTTCAACATACCTACCTAAAGGGCCGGTCCCACCAACATGCGCCTGCATGCGGCAAGCGCGACCAAACCAGTAGCGGGAGCCGTGCGGAGGTCAAGTGTGTGAAAACTGTGTTGAGGCGGCTGCGGGCCGGCAAGCCGTTGCCGCGTGGAATTTTTAAACACGGTCAGTTTTTCGGAGCCCCGCACGATGTCGGGACCAGCTCCGCACAAGTCCATACGGCTCTGGCGATCGAAGTGGGACCGGCCCTGTGAGGCCGTACGGCTCAAGCGACCACGTTAGGCCACGCATGCCACATGGAGTTGCATGCTCGTTGGACAGGCCCTTTAGGTCGCGCTTGCTGCATGGAGTCGCATGCTTGTGGGACAGGCCCTTTAGTTTTAGACGCAAAGTAAATTATATGATCAAAAATCAAAGAGATTAAATGAATCTGAAACAACATTTTAAAAATGCTCGAGTTGTCAGCAGTTCTAATGAAAGGTTACCAATCTGAAGCATGAATTCTGTTGCTCCTCGGTGTATACTACCTGACCTGCTGAGTATCCTCAGCATCTTATTAGGCTGTGGGCCGAGGAACTTTATTTCAGTGTTTCGTGACCCAAGTCACCAAACTACATGAAATTTTCACATATTGTGTAAAACAATTATACAAATCACCCCTGAAACTCGTCATGAACAAGACTTGCACATTTTATATTAAATTAGCGAAAAAACGGAAAGATTTGGGGTGATTTTTGGTCCAATCAAAACACGTTTAACATTGAGTTGTCTGCCAGTTGGCCAATCACACGCTTTGCTTCAGGCTAGCACACAAAATGGCTGAGGGTGCCTCTACAGATGCCTGTTTTACTGGAGATTTGTTGTTCTGTGGAATACATGTCGTGGAAACTTGCAGCAGGGTAATTTAATTTAGTGAGAAAAGCATGAAAAAGGCTGAAGAATGTGCTGCTAAGTGGATAGAAGTGGAAGAAAGCCTTGAAAGCAAAGTTGCTGCTGAGTTGCTGGAACACAAAAAGAAGCCAGAATCAACTCCTGAAAGGTAAGATCTAAAGTCTGAATTTATGAAAATCTATCTGTATGGACTTTAATTAATTTAATTGCACCCTTTTATAATGTGAATAAATTAATTCATTCATTCATTCATCCATTCATTCATTCATGAAGTAACTATATGTATCCATAACACAGTCAATTGTCACTAATGCCAGCTTGTAGTAGAGTAATAAGTCTTTAACAGCTAATCTCGGAGCTACCTGCGATAACTTACCTGGAAAAAGTGCTCCGACCGTGAGGCCTAGGTAATATAGTGAAGCCGCGGTCTCAATTAAGAAGCGGCCGATTCGCAAATGCAGAGCCGCGGATCATTTCCGCGGGCGGGGGTGGGGGGGGTGGGGGAGGGAAGCTGTACATAGTGCCGTCTGTAGCGGCCATGTCCAGCCCCCGACCACCAGAGAAAAACGGAGTCGATATTGTTCGCACTTTATAGGCTTCCATTGCAGTGAGAAATGGTCAGGAATGGTTGATGTTTCTGTAGAAATGAATTGGTGATATGTGAACTTGAACTCATTTTTCTGTGGTAGTAACCTATTGTTATTCCCATTAACATTAAGAAGTCCATGCATGAATTGAAGTCCATGCAGACTTAATGACTATGAGATTTTTTTTTTCTGCAGCCTCTACTTAAACTTGAAATAACTTATCAATTGTAGTAAATTACAGTATGTCTCATTGATATTAAATAGAGGTTGACACTTTATGAATGGAAGTCCATGCAGACCTAGGTACTATGAGATGTTTCTTTCTCTAGCTATTCTGCACCCTCTGCTCCTGCATTTGAACTTGAAGTCTTATCTATGGCAGTAAATTACAGTGTAAGTCTCATTGACATTAAGAAGTGATTGACATTTTATGAATTGTCATGCAGACCTAAGTCCATGCAGACCTAAGTAATATGAGATTTTTTTTTTCTGCAGCTTCTGCCCCTCCATTCTTCAGAGCCTGTCCACACAAAAGTGTTTTGTGTGGACATGCACTGTGCTTTAATGAACACTAATTTGATAATTTGCAGACTTGCCATCCCATCTACCTGGACATGCATACATGTTTAATTTCCTCATTGATATGTCGATATTGTCTTACATAATATAAAACATGAAAAGATGTAAAATACACCCTGACACATATTATCTTCTATTATTAGGAGGCAGCAGTGTATCCCGGGTTATCATGCAGAGTGCTATCGTCACTTCTGCAACATAACAACAATAAATCGAGCGATAGCAAAGTCTAGAAGGAAGAAAGGTAATGATAGGACTCAAACAACAAATCTTTTAACTTATGGTCACATGATGTTACTTTGAAAAATGAAAAGATATATTTGAGGAAGCTGATTTATTTTAATTTTCATTCCTTTTCTGTTTTCTTTTTCCTCTTTCAATTGAGTTCAAGACGCTGAAAAGCCTGAAGCAGGTGAATCACCTCAAGAGGCAGTTCCTGATGGTGAAGCAGATGAGTCGGCCCCAAAGAGACTGCTTCGATCCATGACAAGTCATAGTCAACAAACAGCAACTGTCGAGCACACTGACCGCAGGCATGTCCTACCAGCGCATTGCATCATTTGTAAATGTTCAAAGTACACAAAAGAAATAAATTGTGGAAAAAAAATGCTTATATAAAGTTTTATTTTAATGTGGATCATTTCACTGTTTATTTGGTCAAATTATTTAAACAATGAGTGAATTACTTATGATGATGGCGTGCCGGTGAATGACTGTGACAATCCACCCACAGATCCACACATACATACATACATATGCACATCCGCACACACACACACACATCCACACATCCATTCACATGCAGACATACATGTACACATCCAAACATGCATGCACACATACATCCATCCACACGTACATACACACTTACATCCACAGATACACGTTTGAAAGGCATACACAGACACACACACAAACTAGAGATAAACAATGCAACACTTTTAGGGTTATTTTAGGTCAAAGGTAATAGCCCTCATTTGCAAAGGCACCATCGGGGGGGGCGGGGGGGGTGGATCTATAACATAAATATAAGCTCATTGTAGCTTAAAATGAATATTCATCGAGTAAACATCAGAGCATTCGATTCTTGGCCAGGATGTGACATTTACATCAGAAATAAGACAGGTCTCTTACAGGTCTGGCACTGCCCCAGTCCCACTATGGCCGTTACCCCCACTCTCCCCACTTTGGCAGTCAGCGGGGTTCAGTAAATGGGGAAACCTAGAGGATCTGTCCTGACCCTTTAATTAGGCAGGTTCATGAGCTCTTAAAACCTGGGACATCTGCTGCAGTCTCATTTAATTTCCTATTAAAGCGACTGGAACATGCCTGCCTGGCACTGCCCCAGTCCCATTATGGCCATCACCACCACTCTGCATTCCTGGCAGTCAGTGGGGTTCAGTATAGGGAGGAACCCACAAGAACAGCCCATACCCATTAATTAGGCTGGTTCAATAGCATGACCTCAGCAACAGTGTCATTAAAAAAAACAGTCACAATTATATTCATCACATTATTTTTATATAATATAATTATACTTAATTATATATGATAGCATTCATATTAACAGGTTTATATATATATATATATTGGTATAATAATATATAGTTCAAATGGACTGCAACACGTAAATAGGCTGCCCATGGTCTAATTGGCCACTAGATGGCGCTTATTTTCCCGATCTTATTTTCGAATTAGTTTAATTAATTAATGTGCAACTTTTGGCAATGACGAGTTATGACGTCCTTCTCAATTATATTTCATCTAAATCTGTGGAAAATGTCATGTAGTTTGGTGACTTAGGTCACGAAAACCTATTTCTAGACACATTTCCGATGCTCGGCCAAAGCCTATATGTATAAATGGCATCAGTTTGCGGGAGATTTTCACTACGTCTTTTGTATGGGATGCAGATCAAAATAATTTTGTGGAATGTATATTATGCGTATTATAATTGATGGGGTAAGTTATGGGATTCTAAATATACAAGTTGTAGAAGGTCATTGCAGAGGCAATACCACAGCTGCATATTATCTCTGTGCTACTGCAGCTGAACAGGCAACACGGTAATCTCTGAGTCAGGAGTTTAGGACAAGGATCGTAGCCGAAAATATGTTCTACAGTACTGAATATTGAACATTTAAAGATTAAGGAATTATTAAGGAATCAATCAATCAATCAATCAATCAATCAATCAATCAAGCACTTTATTCATCCCCGAGGGGCAATTTAAAAGGGCGCATTACAGTAGCTTTACATCGAAAGATGCCACACAACTGAAATTTCCCAAAAGTTTGGATGTCTCCATTAAAGTTTAGATGAATGGGAAGTGATCTCACTAAAATGTACAAGATTCTTAAGGGATTTGATAAAGTAGTGTTTCTCTGGTCGAGTTATCCAAAACCACAATCTCAAAATAAATGGGCTGGATGCTCAGGGCAAAGATGATAAAATATTTTTTTACCTGGAGGGTAGCAAATATTTCAAATGTTCTAGTCTGTGGAGGGGTGTGGGATGGTGAGGAGTTTTTGAATATGAAGGTAATCAAGGGATATGGAATATGCAGGAGAGGAGAGCCAAGACCAAATATTAACCATGGTTTTAATGGATACCAGAGTAGGTCCAAGGGGCCAAAGTTCATATTCTTGCTTCTCTATCATATGTTCAAGCCGATTTCTGCTCTCACATGAGTCCAAAGACTTTGACCCAAATACTAGGAGTGGACTCATTTTCTTATTAGGAAACATTCACACCCTGAGCCCATCTCTCCCTTTAAAGACAAAACATACCTAAATGCCTAGACCTAAATGAGTAAAAGATGAAAATACATTTTCCATACAAGGAAAAATGATTGTTGATGCTCTGTCATCTTAGGCTCTGGACATCGGAGTAGGAATTCCTTAAAACAATATTCTCAGCCTAACCATCTCCCGATGTTTATTGATGGCCTTCCTTCCATCATAGGTCAGAGGGTGATGATTATACAATGTTCAATTGATTTGCAACACCTTAGAACAGAAACTAGTCTATGGCTGCACACGGCAAGAGCTAGGCAGCAAACAGCCAAAGGCTGAGAATTTGCAAGCCACATTCACAACTCAAAAGTGCACGGCATATCAATCTCCAACAAGGAAGACTTTTAACATCTACCTGTGACATGCAATGGCATTACCCTCACCAAATCTCCACTATTAACATCCTGGGGATTACCAATGATTTCTAATCAGAAACTCGATTGACTAGACTGTTAGAATGAGCAGACATATGGCAGATGAAGGTTAAAGCGGCGAAATACCAAATTATGCCTTTTGACTAGAAAAATTATGAGAGGAAATCTTGAATAGAAGATACACTAAAAAGACAAACAGGGTGCAGGAGTAGAGGGATCTACTGTGGGTGTATAGGGGTTCCAGATGTTAAAAATGTGAAGGCAGGATGTGAAAGCATTTACTAAGGCAGACACAATTCAGTGCTTTATCAATAGAGACAGATAGTACAAAAACAGGGAAGTCATGTTGAACCTTTATAAAATGTTTCAACTCTGGCTGTAGCTGCAACACAAGAGAGCTATGTTACAACTGAAGTCCAGGCTCCTGCTCCATTTCTGTTACCCATCCAGTCTTGTGTTATTTTCCATCTCTTCTGGTTCTGACTTTCTTTGGGTATGTAAACCTCACCATTGGGGACATAACCCACAGCTGGCTTTCTTCTCTGAAACTCCCCAAGTTCCTTGGCTTTCCCTCCTAGCTTGTGTAAATGTGCTCTTTCACCAGGGATTTATTCCTTACATGTGTCCCATCCATTGAAACTCATATTATTCTCCTTTAAAGTTGTACACTTCAATTTTATCTAACTACAAAAATATATACGTTTAATTAAAAAAACATAGATTTTATATTTTTAACATTGATATAAAATTGCATCTGAATTACCAATGTTCCTAATATTTTTCTTTTACGTAGAATAGTGTGGTATCTTCCAAAGCACATACGTAAATCAAGACCGACTTTAAGAACTGACCAAGCAAAATAAACTGCAAAAATATAGCCAGGATACAGGAAGATTAATGGCCAAATTTGTTGTACAGATTGTGTTGAACATGGCACTTATTAGTTCATTCTCTAGTTTAGACACAGCAGTTTAAACACAAACATTATTTTCGGTCTTTCTGATCCGTGAGAATAGAACTCAATAGCTAACTGGTTAACTTATCATATTAAAGTAACACAATACCATCATACAAAACTATTAAAAAGACTCAGTAAAAGTAATGGATGTATTTATAGAACTTTAATCAAATGTTACTTTCCTAACTTTAAGTGATATAATTTTTTTTCATTCATAAAATATTCAAATAGAAAATGAATTAATACACATATATGACACTTTAAATGCTTCATGCTAAATACCAATACTATTAGCATTCAATGCTGCAGTCCGTAGAATAATTGCTGCTCCAATAGATGCTTATGCCTTACCTGTGTTTGGAACAGGTCCCCCACACGCGAATTCTTACATTCAAGTACGTGACCCAGTTTGAGAAAAAATAATTTAGACACCGGTTTTTAAACTCAGACCAAAGGATGAAAGTCTGGAGTGTCAACCTCACAAAGCATGCACCTACAATAAGTAACCACTGCTTAGAAAGCTGAATGTTGTTAATTAATAATCCATTTTTGGTAGGAAAATTGCTGTCACGTCAAGATCTGGGACTGTGTATTCTTGCAAATCGCAGTTCAGATGTAATTAACCCAATTTGCCTAATTCAGTAAAATCTCTGAAATGGGCAGAATCCGTTTAATGGTTTTTTTTTGTGCATTGAAGCTGATAGTTAAAACTCACACAAAGAATAGCCGACTTTCATGTATCAGTGGGTAAGGAAGAGGTGAAATGAACTGATTCCATTCTTGACCCGAAACGTCACCTATTTCTTTTCTCCAGAGATGCTGTCTGACCCGTTGAGTTCCTCCAGCTTTATCTATCTCACGTATCTAGCTCACGTATCTATCTTTGATTCCATTTCTCAATCTGTTTTCAGTTTAATGGTGTAGGAAGGAATTGCAGATGCTGGTTTGACAGAAGTTGGACACAAAATGCTGGAGTAACTCAGCGGGACAGGCAACATCTCTGGAGAGAAGGAATGGTTGACGGTTTGGGTCGAGACCCTTATTCAGACCGGTGATGGATTTGGTGGTGAAAAAGAGTACTAAAGATCAGAGTCTAAAATCATATATAGAGTTGAATGATGTTTTAAATTGTTATGGAGTTGACACTGCAACATCTGCTCTTGAGCATGGTGAAGCATAAGTTACTCTACCCAACAAATGTGTCTCTGCCTTAGAGTAACATCCATTCCTGCTCCTAGAACCATCCAGAGGTGATAAATCAGCACTATACAAATTCAAGCCTTTCTTTTCTTATTATTCATGTTTCCTTCAGAATTCGGATTAATTGCTTGGCTAGTGAATCTCCTAAGTAAAATATAACAAAATGCAAACTCTCCTCTGACATCATCTCTGTGGTGAGCTGTGACGTCAGTGACTAATGCTAACGATGACTATTACATATTAGATGTAATGGGGTGGGCAGTGCTCTACATTACATCAGAGCAAGAGGTTAAAAATAAATCTAATTATAGAGTTCACAGTTTTACAAAAGAACATGTAGTTGGGCAGTTGTGTGTGCTTTTATTAGTGGTTTATACATTGTGTGTGCATTCATTCATTGTAATCCTGCTTCAGTCCATTTGTAGTCTCATCTTTAGTTGTCCAATGCACTAAAATTTGGATTTATCTTCTGAAATTTCTCCAGAACCTTGGCTTTTTCTCTTAGCTTTCAAAATCTTGTACTTGGACTTATCCTCTACTAAGTACACGCATTTTCTTGCACACTCTGCACGCCGGGTGAGACGGAGTTTCAAATCGAATCATAGAAATTTATAACTCAGAGCATGGTCTAATTATTAGTTCCCGGAGGTTGCAGGTGGTTGCCGGAGGTTGCAGATAGTGGAAGCAGGTAGAGAGACTGACAAAAACCTCCGGGAACTGCACGGAAACCTTGGGCGGGGCACAAAGTCTCCAGAGGTTTCCATTCAGGTTTCCTGTGGGACAGGGGCATTAGATGTAACCAAAGGTTTTGCCTCCACCACCTCTTTCACAGAAGAGGAGTTGAAGCCAGTGTAGATATTGCACAGTGGGGCAGCCTTGAGTGGCCTGTTGTCCAAGTCCTGCTCCAATTTTTGTTGATTTTTGTGTTCTGGCTGTGAGCTCCAAAAACTTCCACTCCTTCGGTGAAATCAGTTTTCCTCACCTTCCATGCAATCCTTCTACCCATGGATCTACACTGACCCCTTTGACCCCTCTGACAAGGGTTGCAGGTCCTACTTGGTCACCCTGTCTAGATCTCTTACTAGGTTCTGCAATTAAAAACCTCCCTCTGTATCTTTTGTTCCAAAGAAATCTAACCTCAGGCTTGGAGGGGTTTCCTCTGAACAATGGGGGGAGGCACAGCTGGTAGAGCTGCTGCATTACAGCGCTAGAGACCCAGGTTCGATCCTGATCTTGAGTGCTGTCTGTGGTGTGTTTGCATGTTTTGCCTGTGACTGCATGCGTTTCCTCCAAGTGCTCTGATGCTCACCCACACCCCAGAGACGTGCGGGTTTGTAGGTTAATTATCCTCTGTGATTTGTCCCGAGTGTTGTTTGGAGTGGATTATCAGTTTAGTTTAGTTTAGATTACTATTGCCACGTGTACCAAGGTACAGTGGAAAGCTTTTTTGTGGCATGCTATCTTGTCAGTGAAAAGACTATGCTTGACTACAATCATTCTGTCCACATGTACAGATACAGGATTTACACTAAATTACATTTTGTGTAAGATGAAGTCCAGTTAATTCCAATTAAAAATAATTGAAAGATTTCCAATGAGGTAGATGGGAGGTCAGGACTGCTCTCTAGTTGGTGAGAGGACAGTTCAGTTGCTTGATAACAGCTAAGAAGAAACTGTCTCTGAATCTGGAGATATGCATTTTCAAACTTTTGGCCTTCTAGCCTGATGGGAGCTGGGAGAATAGGGAGTGACTGGAGGTGAGACTGGTCCTTGATTATGTTGGTGGTCTTGCCAAGGTAGCAGGAGATGTAGATGGGGTCAGTGGAAGGGAGATTGGCTTGCGTGATGGAGTGGGGTGCATCCACAACTCTCTAGAATTTCTTGCATACTTGAGCTGTTCCCAAACCATGCTGTGATGCATCCAGATAAAATGTTTTCTGAGGTGTATCTGTAGAAGTTGATAAGGCTTGTTGGGGATATGCTAAACATTCTAAGCCTTCTAAGAAAGTTGAGGCATTGGTGTGCTTTCATGGAAATTGCTTTGATAAGCAAGTGGGATAAGTGGGATATGTTTCCACTAGTGAGAGAGCCTGGGATTAGAGGTCATAGCCTTTGAATTAAAGGACAATCTTTGAGGAAGAAGATGAGGAGAAATTTATTTAGTCAGAATGTGGTGAATCTGTGGAATTCTTTGTCACAGAAGGCTGTGGACGTTAAGCCAGTGGATATTTTAAAGACAGAAATAGATAGATTGTTGATAGAATTTTGTCTTCCATCTTCCTGAGCAAGTTAAATAGAAAGGGCTGAATTTTGCACCAAGCATGTTAGTGAGGCATCATCAATTTCCAGGCTCTGTGAATGTGGTGTTAAACATGGAAAGTGCAGATGTATCTCTAGAAACAAGGAACTGCAAATGCTGAAGATAGACACAAAATGCTGGATTAACTCAGCAGGTCAGGGAGTATCTCTGGAGGAAAGGAATAGGTGATGCTTCGGTCGACCATTCATCAGCGAGACGGGAACTAAAGTTATGAGAAGGTACAGAACAAAGCACATCAATGACTCAGGAAATGTGGAGCCCACAATGGTCCATTGCTTGCTGGAGGTGAGGTGATAACGAAGGGGTACAAATGGTGAAATTAGGAAGAGGACTATGGTGGGGGAGGGAATGCAAGGGTTACTTGAGTTAAGAGAAATCACTGTTCATACCGCTAGGTTGTAAATTGCCCAAGCAAAATATGAGGTCCTGTTCCCCCAAATTGCATTTGGCCTCACTCTGACAGCAGAGAAGGCCCAGGACAGAAAGGTTAGTATGAGATGCTGGTTTAGACGAAAGGACACAAAGTACCTTAATGGGTCGGACAGCTTCTCTGGAGAACATGGATAGGTAACATTTTGGGCCAGGATCCTTCTTCAAACTGGTTAGCCTTGGATGGACTCAGACAATTTCTGTCGTATTTAAGCTGGCTCTCCACCATTGCATTCCACCAATACCTTAATATCTTACAGGTAGTGGACCTTTGAATTCATTACAGGTAGCTCTGTTAAAATGCAATATTGCAATTGTTGCATTCATAAGAAACTTACTGTAATACAAAATAATTACGTCAATTGGGAAAACAGGATTAGGCCCGAGACCTATCAACTAATAAAATGTTCCCGCGTGATTTACAAAATGTAAAATAGTTACATTTATCTTTGTTACTGCAAGCTAAAAATGCTAACGGCTGTATGTTACATTATTTAATAGAGTACTGCTGCACAAGTGTCAATAGAAGTGATCGTCAATTCCAATGACCACTAGCAGTTATGTTCCTTGAAATGTTTTATGGTGTCACAAGCTTGTGAAAAATGCTACACCAAAGCAAATATTCCTTTTGCACTGATCGGGAGAAAGCATCAGAAAAGGGCAAAAGCAGATGAGAAAAATATCAGATATAGATGGAGATTGAATGAAGACAATCCTGAGTTATGGAAAGGTCAAGGGACAGTAGCATGGACAATACCTCTACATGCAATGCCAAGTGAAGACAGGATGGGTGAGCACAGTCATAGGAGCCAAGCCCATGGGATGGAGCGAGCAAGGGAGGATAGGTCTTCCAGATGGAGCAGTGTGAGATTCTGAGGAATGAAGGTGTTAATGCGTCTTGAGAACATTCTACTGAGATGATAAACATCAAGGCCTTTAATTAGTAATGGTGTCCCACTGAGTGTAAGGCTATTTATATTCTGCACCAGCACTTGTTTGTAATCGTCATTCCTGAGGGGAGAAACATATTCAAACATGGATATCATGCAAGAGTGTCCAAGAATCAAAGGCCACAAACCTATATATTAAAAAAATGACATAATCCAGCATTTTTTTTTCCATCTGCTAATGTTGTTCAACATAAAAGTTGTTTTGGGCACCTCCACCTGAACAGCAACCTAAAATTGTGAATGCCAACAGTTAGGACAGCACGGTGGTATTGCAGTAGAGCTACTGCTTTACAGCCCCAGAGATCTGGGTACAATCCTGACTATGGGTGCTGGGCCATACGGAGTTTGTACCTTCTCCCCGTGACCTGCATGGGTTTTCTCCGAGATCTTCGATTTCCTCCCACACTCCAAAGATGTGCAGGTTTGTATGCTAATTGGCTTGGTATAAATGTAAAATTGTCCCTAGTGTATGTAGGGTAGTGTTAATGTGCAGGGATCGCTGGCTGGTGCGGACATTGGGTGAAAGGGTCTGTTTCTGAGCTGTATTTCTAGACTAAACTAAAACTGAACATATATGTTCCCTTACACTTTCACACCCTGCCAACCTGGACATTCCTTAACTGTTGTTGGATCAAACCACCAGCTCAAAAAAAAACAGTAAGAGGATCTTCGGCAACAGATCAGGGAGCATTCAAAACAGGGGCGGAAATCGCTATCAAAACATGGGGAAGCACAATTTCTTGGTGGCCGCACGTGCACAAGCACACACATGCACGCGAGGCTTTGGAGGCTTCGGCCGTGGACCCTGTGCACGGTAACATCGGGAGCTGACCCGGTTGGTGACCAACTCTGAACTCCAGCAACAGCAACTTCGTCTGCCCCGAATCATGGGCCTTCAATTGGCCTGTTTGTGGGGCCTTTCATCGCCTGGTGAGGCTTAAAACTGGCCGCGGGATTTTCCATCCCTTGGGGGGTTCAACATCGGGAGCCTCGATTGCCTCGATGCAGCAATTTGACCGTGGCGCGGTGGAAGATCCCGCGGCCGATTTTTAGACGTGCTGGGCCGGGCGATGAAAAGCCTCGTGAACAGGTCGATTCAAACTCTGCTCTATGATCTTAGCTCCACCAGGACATGTCCCTCCTCCGATCACCATGCTCTATCCTCAGTCCCACCCCCTTACTTCTGCCTCTGACCGACACCTCCCTCCTCAAATCATCGCGCGGAATCATCATGTCACGCACCCATTGCCTGCTGACCGACGTCTCTCTGGTCCAATCGGCGCCCTCGATCATCAGTCCCACCCGCAATGTCTCGCGGAAAGTGGAGGTTTTTAATAGATTTTTCTTTCACCAAGTTTCAAAATCCGGATTACAAAACATGGGGGGGATTGTCCCCCACCACTAAAAAACATGTGTCCCCCCATCCCCCTCCGCCCATTGTTCCAACACTATGTCCTCTGGGGCGATTAGTGATTGATATTAAATATTGGTCTCACCAGTGATGCTCATTCACCACTCATCCATTCCCCTGGTCTGGTAAATAGCAGTTCTCCATTTATCTCACTCTGAATCAGTGTGCAATCCCTCCGTTGATTGCACCTTTCAATTGTCGCCAAGGGCTTTTTTATTTTGATTTCCCAGGATAAGGCTCGTTATTGTGAATGTGAATCACATGACAACAACAAATGTCAGAAAACGACCTTTACTGGAAGTCTCCTGGAGGCCTCCCTGTCAGCTTGAAGCATTTTAAGTTTCCCTTGTCCCTTGGAAAAGATTTAAATCCTTGTGTGCATTTTAACAATAGTTCCAATAGCCTGTTTCTTTATGTTTACAATTCAACATGCAGCCTTTCAGAGTCATGGTGCTATAAAGCATGGAAAATAGCCCTTTGGCCACCTTGACCATGCCGATTGATGGCATTCTGGGTTTGGGCCCTGCGACTCCATGTCCTGATGTCTTGCGTTTTGTATACCCTCCCACAGTCGGTCCCGCGTCCCCACTGCCACCTATCGTTTCCACCGCGGTCTCCCAGTGGCGTTTGTCGACTAGCTTGCCTATCTCGACACCCTTCCTGCCTGTCGGGCCGCCGGCCGTTTCCCCACTTCCCTCCCCGGTATCTTCTCTAGTGCAAGGAGGTGAGGCGGACTCGTACCGCACATAGGCCAGACGGGTTTGCAGGTCACCCATTAGATATGGCGATTTTGTGTAATTTTGCAAAAGTATGATTAACATTCCACCTATATTGCTTAGTCACCGATGCTTCTTCGAGTGGCATGGGAAACACTATCTGGTTCTTGTTGACTCTTACTCGGGCTGGTTCGAAATTGATTTACTTCAAAACACTACTTCTGAAGCAGTTATCCAGAAGTTGCAGTGTCACCTCTCCATGCAAGGCTCTCCTGCACGTATCCAGTCCGACAACGGCAGACAGTTCACCAGCCAAGCTTTCAAAAACTTTGCAAAAGGATGGGACTTTCAACATATTAACAGCAGCCTTGAGTTCCCCCAGTCAAACGGACTCGCCGAACACGCAGTCCGACGTGCAAAACAACTCATTGAGCTGTCATACCTTGGCAAATCAGATGTGTACCTGGACTTGCTCAACCTAACGAACATTGCACGGGATCCCATACTGGGTTCTCCAACCCAACGACTGATGTCTCGCCAAACCCGTGCACCTCTGCCTGTGTCCCAGCAGCTTTTGCAGCCACAAGTTCGTTCCCTGCCTGCAGTCCAGAAACAACTACAATCCAAACGTGACACGCAGAAACGGTTCTTTGACAAGTCCAGCAAGCCACTTAAACCTCTTGCACATAAACAAGTGGTCCGTCTAAAGACAAACAAGGGCTATGCACGTCTGGGACATCCACGGCCCTGCCAAAGAGTCGCGCTCTTATCTGGTCGAAGCGGACAGAGTCATCCACATATGCAACCGTCAACATATCCTTCCGGTGAAGGAACCGCGTCCTGTGACTCCATATCCTGATGTCTCGTGTTTTGTATACCCTCCCACGGTCGGTCCTGCGCTATTGTTCCCACTGCGGTCTCCCCGCGGCGTTTGTTGACTAGCTCGCCTATCTTACCACCCTCCTTGCCCTGTCGGGTCGCCGGTCATTTCCCCATTACCCTCCCCGGTATCTTCTCCAGTGAAAGGAGTGAGGTGGACTCGTACCGCATACGCGCCAGATGGGTTTAGAGACCACCCGTTAGATATGGCGATTTTGTGTAATTTTGCAAATGTATTATTAACATTCCACCTCTATTGTTTTTTGTTTTTTTTTAATGTTTTTATTAGAAGCATATACATATCATAACCAAAACACGATTTGTTTATCAGTTACATATGAACACAGCTTCTAATTTTATATAATTATTTTTAAAAGATAGAGCTATAGAGAGAGAAGAAATTAGGGAAGAGAAAAAGGAAACTATAAGCTAATAGCGAGGGGGGGGAGGAGAAAAGAATTACCAATAACACCATTTTTTGAGATAAGTCTGTAGATTATAGTATAATTGTTCATCCAGTCCTGAATTCATGCTTCAGTTCAGCTTCCATGTTGAACCAGTTTACCCCTTTAGAAAATCAATAAATGGAGACCATATTCTAGCAAATAGTTCTGATTTGTCAATTAAGACGTCTAATTTTTTCCAAGTGTAAGGTCTCAGACATTCCACCTATTTTGCTTAGACACCGATGCTTCTTTTGTTTCTACAAGGAAAGATGTAGATTGGCTATTTCATACTAGCCAATTATAGTGCTTGTTAGTTGTGACTCTGCCTATTATGTGCTTTATATTATCTAGAGCTTGCCTACGCTAGTTAGTATGAGTAGCAGCTCGGAGATGCAATATCTGCAGATCCTTGCTGTAAGTGGATTTAATAAACATGTGTTGTATCTTGATGTGTGTTCCAGTCGGCTCATTACAGTTCCATTTGCCTGTATTTGGTCCACATCCTTTTAAACACTTCCGATCTATGTACCTCACCAGACTTTAGAACATCATTATTGAAAGTGTGTGTATCTTCCTCCAGCGTCTCTCTCCACATGTTCACTGCCCATTTAGTGGGGAAAAAATCCCTGAGGTCCTCTGAACTCTTTCTTTTCTCACCTCATGCTTATGCCCTCTGCTTTTAGAATCCTCTTTTCTGGAAAGAAGGTTATGAGCATTAACTTGATGGCCCTGATTATTTTTTACACCATACCCTCTGCCTCCTTCATTGGAAAGAAAAACCTCCCAGCCAATCCAGCCACTATCTATAATTCAAGCCTGCCTGTCCAGGTAAAATTCTAATGAATTTACTCTGCGGCTTTTCCAACTCAATGGCATGCTTCCTAAAGCTGGGCGATCAGATCTGCACACAATTCTCCAAGTGTGGACACACCAACTACTACAAATGCATCATGATGTTGCAAATTTTGTACTCAGTGCCTTTCCCAATGAAGGGAAGGAAGCCAACATCCTTCTTAATGACACCCGTCCATCTGAACTGCAACTTTCATGGAACGACACACCTGTACCCTAGATCTTTACCACTTACTGTGTTTGCCTTGCCTTGGTTTAACATACCAAATTGCAATACCTCACATATGTCCTAGTTAAATTCCATTTGCCATTCCTTGGCTCACCTTCCCATCTGCAGCAAACATAGATATGGTTCCTCATTGTCCATCTAGGTGTCATATGATCCCTTGACCCTATTTACCAATTTGCCTCAGCCAACTCCGCTTTCATGCCATCTAAGTTGTTGTTATTTAAGTTTAATTTGCTGGTTCAACAGAGCATCATGAGGCAGAGCTTGATATTGAGCCGAGGAAGATGTTTGGACAGAGTGCTATTTAAGAAAGAAAGTGAGTCAGAAAGGCAGAAAGGGTTAGGAACAGAACTTCAAAGTTTAGGGTCTGCACTCTTGAAGCTATGGCTGCCAATGGGTAAGGAGAATAATCCATACTAGGCCAACACAAAAGAGTCTGAAGAAGGGGTCTTGATCCAAAACATCACCCATTCCCACTATCCAGAGATGCTGGCTGGCCCGCTGAGTTACTCCAGCATATTTTGTCTATCTTTGGTGTAAACTAACATCTGCAGTTCCTTCCTACACAAAAGTGGTAATTCTGCAATTCACACTACTTTTCAGCAAGGCTATTTTGAATATCTGAATTCAGCAAAAAAAAAACCTCTCAAAAACAGGAAATGACATGGATCAGCCTTGCAAGGTTCGGTGCATACTCTCCTTGCTCGGTCCTAACCTGTTAATCATCATCCCTTAAAGATTGCATCTAACTAAAAGCACTGATGTGTGCAGATCAGCTCTGTTATTATGCTGGGGTCAGACATTTTAAACCTTGTTTTGGACAGAATGATCAGCAGATTCTGACCGAAACTCCAGGAAATGGAAGGGTCTTAGTCACCACTGCATGGATCGACTATCTCCAGCTTTTTTGGCAAAACCAAAAAATTTGGCATAATATCTCAGTTCCTTCATAAACCCCAATGAATGCAAAAATGTTGTACTCAGTGCTTCCCAATTAGGGAAGGAAGCCAACATCCTTCTTAGTGACACCCATCCTTGTTGGAACTGGTACTTTCATGTGAGGACACAAATACCTAGATCTTTTCCGATGCTAATTGTAGTGCCCAGCAAGGATCTTAACAACCAAATTGCTTATCCAATAGTTCACAGGTAGGACAGTTAAACAGTCCCATTTGCCATCCTGAGGTAACAGCAATGAAATCTGCAGCAAACATAGACTGGTTCCTCATTGTCCATCAGGTGTCAGGTGATCCCTTTTTTTGTTTAGGATTTGCCTCAAAGAATCCGCTTCATGCCATCTAAGTTGGTGTTATTTACAGGTTAATTTGCTGGTTCAACAGGCTGGCATCATGGGGCAGAGCTTGATATTGAGTTTAGGAAGTTTTTTGGACAGAGTAGTATTTAAAAAAGACAAGTGAGTCCCAAGGCAGAAAGCGTTAGGATCAGAACATCAAAGTTTATGGTCTGCACTCTTGAAGCTATGGCTGCCAATGGGTAAGGAGAATAATCCATACCAGGCCAACACAAAAGAGTCTGAAGAAGGGGTCTTGATCCAAAACATCACCCATTCCCACTATCCAGAGATGCTGACTGGCCCGCTGAGTTACTCCAGCATATTTTGTCTATCTTTGGTGTAAACTAACATCTGCAGTTCCTTCCTACACAAAAGTGGTAATTCTGCAATTCACACTACTTTTCAGCTGCCCTTTTGAATATCTGACTCTCAGCAAAAAATAAAAAACCTCTGGGTTTGGAAATGACATGGATCAGATATGCTAGGTATCGGTGCATTGGCTTATTATTGTTAGGTGCTTAAGATGTGATAAATCAATTAAAGTGTGCTATCTAGTCTAAAAGCACTGATGTGTGAGATACAGCTGGGGTTATATGCTGGGGTCAGAATAGAAAGATTGTTTTGGACATAATTATAGTATTAGAATTCTGACCGAAACTCCAGGAAATGGAAGGGTATTAGTCACCACTATGGATCCACTATGTGTATGAAGGATGGCAAAACCAAAACTTGGCATAATATATCATAATCCTTCATAATCCCCCAATGAATATTTAACAAGAAACAGCTTAAATTAGTTAATCAGCAATATGAAGATTTCTGCTTGTTGGAATGGGTATATAATGTGAGGAATCTTAAATACAAGATGCCTTTCCCGATGCTAATTGTAGTTAAACAAGGATCTTTACAAGCAAAGGACTTCTCCAATAGTTCATAGGTAGGACATTAGACAGTCACATTCGCATGATGAGGTAAACAGCAATGAAATACTGATCAAATAGACTGAGTAATACATTTCAGAAAGGTATCTAGTTCTTTGTTTAGGAATGCTAAAGAATCCTTCCTGTCCATTTGAGAGGACAGGTTGGGATATCATGGAAAAGGCTGGCAAATGGGACTAATTGAATAGTTTAGTTTAGTTTTGGTTAAAAGATACAGTGTGGAAACAGACAATTTGGCCCACCGAGTCTGCGCTGGGCAGCCATCCCCGTACACTAGTACCACCCTACAGACTAGGCACAATTTATAGAGGTCAATTAAGTTACGAATCTCCACGTCTTTAGAATGTGGAAGGAAACCGGAGCACCTGGAAAACCCCCACTTAGTCACAGCTAGAACATACAAACTCCATACAGACAGTACCCGTAGTCAGGATTGAACCTGGGTCTCTGGCGCTGTGAGGCATCAACTATACCGCTGCATCACTCTGCTGCCCTGTTCTTTCAGACTCTAGCATAAACACAATGAGCCTGATTCTGGGTTTAGAGGTTGTGTGATAGATATCTAGGTATCGGTATTGGCTTATTATTGTTAGGTGTATTAAGATGCGATAAACAAATTTGTGTGCTATCCAGTCAAATTTTATTATACATGAGTACAGTCAAACCATACACAGGTGCAAATAGAAAGATAGCAGAGTGCAGGATATAGTGTTATAGTATTAGAATACCACCAGGGGGCTCCGTACGATGGCTGTCTCGCCAACAGTCTGTCTTGTCTTTTACCTTCTTTGTGTTTTTAGTTTGTTGTAAAATGTATGTTTTTGTTTATCTAAAACCTACATTTTACAAGTGGAGAAACATTTTTTAATCTCTTTCCTCGACAGAGATGCGACTTCTTCTGTGTTGTATCTCCATCTGCATTGCGGCCGAACATTGTGAAGCTGGCGCCCTCTTGCTGGGACCTCGGACCTCCAACAGCGGGAGCCTGCGGTTTTACCATCAAGAGCTGGCCGTCCCTTTGCCAGGGATCAACCTCGGGAGCTCACGAACCCTGGTTAGAGATCGATTTTGGGAGTTCCAAACCGCAGGAGCTTTGACTTACCCGACGCGGGAGCTTCGATCGCCCCAACTGCGGATGGTTCGACTCCGCAGACCGCTGGAGAAAAGGAGGAAAGAAGATAAGACTTTATTGCCTTCCATCACAGTGGGGAATGGGGAGGAACCGCTGTGTGGTGGATATTTGTGTTAAATTTTTATGTAGTTGTGTGTCTTGTTGCTTTTTTGGAATGACTGTACAGCAAACCAAATTCCTCGTTGCAAAACATACTTGGCTAATAGATTACGATTATATTATGATTATGATTATAACATTATTGTTACAAAGGAAGTGCAGATGACAAAAAGTGATTTGCACTCCGGTAGGTCGGGAGATTGGGACAACCCCTTAGATTACGGAGGATCGTTCAGTAGTCTTACAACAGTGGGGAAGAAGCTGTTCCTGAATGTGGTGTACATACTTTCAAGCTTTTTTACCTTCTTTATGACAGGAGAGAGGGGAAGAGGGATCAACAGCAGTGTGAATGATCCTTGATAACTTAGGCTGCTTTCCTGGGACATCATGGACTGTAGATGGTGTTGATGCTGGTTTGTTAATGGACTGGGAAACAGCCACAACTCTCTGCCATTACTTGTGGTCATGGGCAGAGCTGTTGCCCAAACCAAGCTGTGGTGTGACCCAAAGGGATGCTTTCTGTGGTGCTTCAGTGAAAGTTGGTTAGAGTCTTTGGAGAAATGCCAAACTCCCTTAGTCTTCAGAGGAAGTAAAGGCATTGGTGTGCTTTCTTGGCCGAGGATTCAATGCAATGGTGTTGTTTTCAGCAAGCTTTCCAAACACAGAAGAATAGCCACAGCTGGCTGTCATACAAGTAAATAAAGGGCAACCTGATGCAAGGTATTGGCTATTGAGTTTAATTTATTGTCACATGTATCGTGGTACAGTGATAAGCTTATGTTGTTTGCTAGCCAGTCAGTGGAAAGACAATGCATGATTACAATCAAGCCATTCACTGTGCACAGACACATGAGAATGGGAATAACATTGAATAACCTTAAGTGCAAGATACGCCAGTAAAGTCCCATCAAAGGTAGACCAAGGGTCTTCAATGAGGCAGATAGTAATTCAGGACTGATCTCTACTTGTTGGTAGGATGATTCAGTTGCCTGATAATAGCTGGGAAGAAACTGTCCCTGAATCTGATGGTGTGCGTTTTCACACTTCTATACCTTTTGCCCGTTGGAAGAGGGGAAATGAGGGAGTGGCCAGGGTGCGACTCGTCCTTGGTTATGCTGCTGGCTTTGCCGAGACAGTGTGAGTGTAAACTGAGTCAATGGGAAGGAGGTTGGTTTGTGTGATGGTCTGAGGTGCGTCCACAATTCTCTGCAAATTTCTTGTGGGTTTTGATGGATCTGTTCCTAAACCATGCTGCGATTCACCCTGATAAAATGCTTTCTACTGGCTGTGTGCCAGCAAGCCACTTCTTCAAAGCTCCAACCTTTTTTATTATGTGCCAATCGAGATACAAGTTCACAAGTTCACAAGTTATAGGAGTAGAATTAGGCCTTTCGGCCCTTCGAGTTTACAACGCCATTCTATCATGGCTGATCTCTGCATTCTAATCCCATTTTCCTGCCTTCTCCCCATAACACTTGACACCCATTCTAATCAAGAATTTGTCTATCACTGCCTTAGAAATAGCCACTGACTTGGCCTCCACAGCCTTGTGTGGCAATGAGTTGCACCCTCTGACTAAAGAAGTTCCTCCTCACCTTTCTAGTGAAAGCATCCTTTCCACGTCAACTTTATCTATGCCCTTTGTTATTCTGTTAGTTTCAATGAGGTCCCCCCTCAACCTTCTAAACTCCAGCGAATGGAGACCCAGTGCTGTCAAGCACTCATCATATGCTAATCCACTCATTCCTGGGATCATTTTTGTAAACCTCCTCTGGACCTTCTCAAGAGCCAACGCATCCTTCTTCAGATATGGGGCCCAAATTTGCTCACAGTAATCCAACTACGGCCTGATCTGCGCCTTATAGAGCCTCAGCTGATAAGATACTGGAGAAGATCTCACAGAACGCAATCACAGCAGTCCCCACCATTTTGGC
The DNA here is from genome assembly GCF_028641065.1 of Leucoraja erinaceus. Classification (NCBI taxonomy): domain Eukaryota; kingdom Metazoa; phylum Chordata; class Chondrichthyes; order Rajiformes; family Rajidae; genus Leucoraja; species Leucoraja erinaceus. The sequence goes on from NC_073387.1 coordinate 8,566,436, forward strand.
CGGAGAAAGGGTAGGTCCAAAGTTCCTCTGTAGGAAGTGTCTGCTTTGGCTTCCAGTCAAATCGGAGGAGCCATCACTGCTCACATGGGTGACCTGCGGACAGTTTAATCACATATAGTTTGATGTTATATATTAATTTCTTCTGACGTCTGTTTCCACGTATCAGCTTTCAAATTATTAAATGTTTAATCAAAGATTAACATTATTTCTCTTTAATTTCATGCTTTAAGTAACCACAGAGGCCAGAAAAGGATGAGGAGGAAAGAATAAACGGATCGGTCTGTAAATGAGTAGAAGACAAAAGATCCAAATAAGAAATGGTCTGTTACCATGTTGCTAAATGAGATGGTAATGGGCCCACTGGGAATATCAGGATTAACAGGTGTCTCATATAGGCTTACAGTACATACAGTATTATTAAATATAAAAATCCAATTGAGTATAGACACAAAGTGCGGGGGTTACTCAAAGGATCAGGCAGCATTTTTGGATGAATGGATTGGAACCTTTCTTCAGACTGACATTTTGGGTCGGGATCCTTCTTCATCCTGATGAGTGTAGGAAGGAACTGCAGATGCTGGTTTACACCGAAGATAGACACAAAATGCCAGAGCAACTCAGCGGGACAGGCAGCATCTCTGGAGAGAAGGAATGGGTGACTTTTCGGGTCGAGATATTCTATTGACTCTCTGTTTAATATCAATATTATCACTGTTAGTTGTCAGCATTGTTATGAACCAGGAATGAAGAAAATATGAATCTCAGTAACTGTGATTCGACATTTTCTGCTCATTAGTGGATGGTAATTCACTAACATGAAAAAAATAAAATAAAAATGGAGAAAACAAAAAGGATAGAAAAAAAAGGAGATAAAGGGAAGGGTTGGAGGGTAAACTCTAAGAAAAATAACATAAAATAAATGAAAGGGTGTCAGAGGGAGAGAAAGAGCAGAAAAGGGTGAAAATAAGGAAGACAGAAGGAGGAAAATGTGGAGAGAAGGATGATCATTTGGAAAAAAGGAAAGACAGTAGAACATGGTAAATACTGTACATGGATATGTTTGGAAGGATATGGACCAAACGCAGGCAGGTGGGACTAGTGTAGATAGAAAGATAAGCCATTTATTGTCACTATACATGTACAGTGAAACTAAAAGCTGCTCGTACTCAGTGCATACATACAATTTTACACAAAAAACAAGAAACAGAAAAACAAAACAGAAGGGAGATGGGGGGGTGAATAAGTGCACAAATTCTGTGGCGCTACATACATATATACATATATACAGAAGGGCCTGGTTCAGTGCACATTGATTCTCAGCTATTCCTGAGTCCCTGACTATGCGCCTTCCTAACAGGTCGAACAGCCAAACGCAGGGAACTAAAAAAACAGGGAAAGGAAAAGACCCTCTTAACTCTCCCTGTCTGCCATGGTGCAGCTCTGCCTGCTGTAATGCAGGCAGCAAAGTGACAGTGTCTTCCTGAGGCTCTGAAAGAAGAGAGCTGAAAAAAAAATGGTCCAGGAGACTTTGCTTATACACACCTGTAGCCTGAGCTCTTTTGTGACCCTCCTCTCCAGATGTCAGCCGAGAGTTAAAAAAAACACACAAAATACTGGAGTAATGAAGTGGGCCAGGCAGCATCTCTGGAGAACATGGACAGGTCAGGTTGCTGGTTAGAACCCGTCTTCAGACACCTTCAAGTATCACCTTCTGTAGTTACATAGAAACATAGAAACATAGAGAATAGGTGCAGGAGTAGGACATTCGGCCCTTCGAGCCTGCACCGCCATTCAATATGATCATGGCTGATCATCCAACTCAGCATCCCGTACCTGCCTTCTCTCCATACTACCCCTGATCCCCTTAGCCACAAGGGCCACATCTAACTCCCTCTTAAATATAGCCAATGAACTGGCCTCAACTACCTTCTACGGCAGAGAATTCCAGAGATTCACCACTCTCTGTGTGAAAAAGGTTTTCCTCATCTCGGTCCTAAAAGATTTCCCCCTTATCCTTAAACTGTGCCTCCTTGTTCTGGACTTCCCCAACCTCGGGGACAATCTTCCTGCATCTAGCCTGTCCAACCCCTTCCAAGAATTTTGGAAGTTTCTATAAGATCCCCCCTCAATCTTCTTAAATTCTAGCGAGTACAAACTTCTAAAATTCTAGCGAGTACAAGTCTATCCAGTCTTTCTTCATATGAAAGTCCTGACATCCCAGGAGTTTTAATAACATCAGAAAAACAAACAATGTTTAATCCACCAATCTGAATTCCCTTTAAATAGCTGGCAATGAGTTTGAAGACGATATTAATAATTTTCCAAATAGATTAATTCAGTGGATTATACATTAAAAAAAAGCAACCCGATTAACTCTTAGATCTCCCAAGGAAGCCTTGTAACAAACTTAAATTCCCGATTAATGAATTTATTCTGAAGATACAGATTACTTTTGTGGGACCATCTTTATATGCAAAACACAATTAAATTGCCATTTCAAAGTTCCACAATACTTTCTGCTAATTAATCAATATATAATTGTATAACTTAGCAAACAAATTGGCACAACAGAATTGGTGGCATGGTGGCATCGAGGTAGAGTTGCTGCCTTACAGTACCAGAGACCCGAGTTCAATCCTGACCACGGATGCTGTCTGTATGGAGTTTGTATGCTCTCCCCGTGACCTGCGTGCGTTTTCTCCGGGAATTCACACACTCTAAAGACGTACAGGTTTGGAGGTTAATTGGCCTGGTATCATTATAAATTATCCCTAGTGTGTAGGATAATGTAAGTGTGCGGGGATCGCTGGTCGGCGCCAACCCAGTGGGCTGAAGGGCTTGTAATTAAATATTAAATATTTTATATACTTCTATCAGGTCTTCACTCAACCTTTGGTATTCCAAAAAAAAACAATCCAAGTCTTTCCAATCTCTCCTTAAAGGGTATTAGCTTTAAGGAGTCGTGTTTAAGAAGCATGTTGTTGTGCAGAATGGAAGGTTATAGATCATTTGCAGGCTGATGAGATTAGTTTATCTTGGCGTTATGTTCAGCATGGATATTGTGTCCAAATAACTTGTTCCTGTGCTGTTCTATATTCTGTGTTCCAACAGAGTAGAATATTTATCACAATCTGTTTCATTGGTGTTGATGCTGCCTGTCCCGGTGAGTTACTGCAGCTTTGTGTGTCTATCGTCGTTTTAAACCAACATTAATAGTCTTCTCAACCATCACTCCACCTCCATGTCCCTCAGATCGGCCGAATTGGGGCTGCTGAATATCCCGCGGTCTAGGCATAAGCTTAGGGGCGACCGCGCCTTTGCGGTTGCAGCTCCTAGACTGAGGAACAGCATCCACTTTCCCATCAGAACTGCCCCCTCCATCAACTCCTTTAAGTCAAGACTAAAAACTTATCTATACTCCCAAGCCTTTCCTGACGTCCACTGAACGAGGGCTATGTGTATATATGTATGTAGTTTGTTTGTTTATACTATTCTTATAACAAATGAAAAGCACTTTGGCTAACGAGAGTTGTTTTTTAAATGTGCTATATAAATAAATGTGACTTGACCTGATTTGATTGTGGGAAGTGGAACAAAGACGAGCCAGGACACCAGTGGAGATGCTGTCTGACCTGTTGAGTTACTCCAGGTTTTTGTGTCTATCTTTGGTTTAAACCAGCATTAACAGTTCCTTATAGATGTTGGTCAGAAGACCCGAACGTCACCCATTCCTCTCCAGAGATGCTGCCTGTCCCGGTGAGTTACTGCAGCTTTGTGTGTCTATCTTTGTTTTAAACCAGCATCTGCAGTTCCTTCCTACACATTTCATCTACAGTTCCTTCCTACAGCTACTAAGGTTTCTACTTACGACTACCTGAGAATCCATTTAAAACAGTGATGGCACATTTGGTAATGCACATCACCCTCAATACTGCACTGACATAGAAAATATGCCTCATAACTGAATTATAAATTATCCCTAGTGTGTCTATCTTCGTTTTAGATGCTATCCTACACACTAGGTGCATAACTGAATGTGCTCTGACACAGAATCATGAAGGGCATGAATATTCACTGGAACTACTGCTCCTCTGATATCAGCCGGTCACTATAAGATACTTCAGTAACACATATTGAGTGTATGTTGGCCTTGACAAGAAGCACATTGAGGTGCAAAATTGCTTCCAATTATCAGTGCTGAATGTGCAACATTGTAATGACTGAACATTGGATCTGCTTGTATGGCCAACTTGGACTTACCTTTTTGCATTGTCAGCTACAGTATAAAGCCTGATCTCAGTCCAGCAGAGCCGGAGCAACCTGAAGCTGGCACTAAACTCCACCAAATTCACTGAGTTAATGAAACAAACTGTAGCACATGTATATATTCTGTTAGAAGGAAGCTCTTGAAGAAGAACCTTCCTAATATGCTTGTCCATTGCTCACATCAGAACTGGAAGGTTGAATCACACGTGTAAACTTTAATGGATAGACTATTGACCTTGCCAAAATAATCGCCAGTAAGTACAGATTGGGTCTGAGAAGTCACATCCGTTGTGATTCACTCTGTGTGAACCTCATATAAACACTGCATTAAGATACCATATGGTGCATGGTTTAAGCTGTTATGTTACAGTGCAGTTCCTTAAAACCAAATCACTGTTGGAGAAGAGGTAGAAAATCATTCTTCAGTCTTTTACATTTCTTCAGTTTAAAATAACGGGGACAATGGAGTGAGATTCCTATCAGGTTTCATGTCCGGGTGCTGAAAACCCAATGCTGATATTAACAAACAGGAATGCCGTGAGAAAACATTGTCATAATTGTGATACATTCACCATGGTCTGAGAGCGCTCCATTCAAGAGTGTAGACTTTAGGCATCTCGCATGTTTCTCCAGCTCACAGGGGCTCAAATTTTCATGGGCAATATCCTGCTCTTTTTCCCCAACGTGGTGAAGAAATTCACTTCACCCTCCTTCAAAGATGCTACATAAGTCTCAGCACTTTTTTTTGCGCCATACCAGTTCAAAAAACAGTTGGCTGAGGCATACACTGCAAGGGCACCCAAGGACATCGTTGGCATGGGAGAACAAGGAAATATCAGGATTTCACGGATATCCAGAATACCACTGTGTGGTCAAGCAGTCATTTCAACTCATTTCAACTTCCTTCTCTCCAAGATGAGGGGGTTTTGCACAGGGTCCCTTGACATGGCCAAAACATGGACCATCCATGAAAAAAGGAGAAACGAACTTTGAAGGTTTTCTGAGCGAGATGTCCATCTTGTCAGAATGCCCAAACCTGTCAAATTCTTAAAATACAGACACCTGTGTAAAAAAAAAAACGCATTTTCTTAACAGTTTCTAAAAAAGAATTAAAATACTCTTTAGAAGTCATTGTAAACATCCATAAAAACTTTAAAATGTATATCAACAATATAATATGGATGCAATTAATTGTAAGATAAATTGAAGAATCCTATTTGCATTATCAACCTATCTATGATCTTTTTACATGATAATAGAACAATAATCTGAGGTTCTCAGGAGGACTCTCTTTATATTAGACCGATAGAAAAAATGTTGGACCTCCTCTTTGCTGACACAGTGTTTATCAGTGAGCCTAGAATGTAGATAAGGTGCATTTTGAGCACCTAACCCTCCATGAGATGTCCAGTCAAAAGACAGTCTGCTGCCCATTTGTGATGCAGTAAAGCAGTTTCTGCTTTTCAACCCTTAACTGCACATGCTCGTAAATGCTGAAGTTGCAGATGATGATCACGTGGTATCATACGGACATGTTCACTTGTATTCCTCTGCAAAGTCGGAGCCTTTCATCAGAAGGGTCTCCACCCGAAACGTCATCGTAAGTTGTGTATGCTTTTGATTGATAGGTTGGGAGAGACAGAGCGAGGGACATTGTTTTGCATGTTACGTATGTCCTTGGAATAGTCACTAAACAAAATTGAAGAAAGGATTTGCGGCCAATATTGGCATGGGATCAAAGTAGAAATGTATGGCAAACTCATAAGAAACATAGAATATATAAGAAGCTTGACAAAGATAATACTAGAACTGAGTGGAAATGATTGAACAGTCTGATATGCTTTTCTCTCAAAGGAGGAAAGATTGAGGGGTGATCTAGACAAGTCCTTAAAGTTCTGAAGGTCAAGTTATAGTGGGGCGATTATTTCTAAATAGCGCTGCCCAAAATTAGCTTCCATAAGTATGGAATAAATAACAGATTGCAATAGCTACAGTGCATGTAAAATAAGCATTGTAGAGGGAGGATTAGGTGGCAGGTATAGTGGCGTAGAAGAGGCTTTGAGAGAAGCTTAAATTAATTCTTGGCCAATTGAACCAAGTGCCTGTTTGTGTGCTTGAAGGTCTATGTGATTTTCTGAATGTTGTCTGTATTCAAATGGAAAGTATTCCATTTCTCAGCACTAAAACCCAGAAACCTAATGAGCTTAAAAAGCAAAAAAATATCTATAATTTTTCCATGACAGAGATGTGAATTACCTTAAATGACTGGGTAAACCACCGTGAGATGACAAATTATTAATTAACTGGATCCAGTTAATTAACTGGATTAATTCAATTGCATCCAAAAACCTTCCGATCCGTGTGCATTGCAGTCATCGGTAAGTCTGGAATGTATCCCCTTTATAAATTTCCACTGTCCAAAGCCAAAACGGACAATATAATGTCTTGTGAGAAGAATCTGTTCAAATGTGTTTTCCCATGTACATCACTCTTTTATTACCGGCTTTTCATAGATTAATTCGTCACATCTATCGCTTCGATGCCCTGGAGCCTGTTGAGGTTACGGTGTTCTGGCTATTAATCGGGAGCATGGAGGCAAGTTTCTTATGAGTTTGCCATCCATTTCTACTTTGATCCCATGCCAATGATGCATCAGCAGGTCTTGGGGGTTGAAGTTTGAATAAGGTAAGGTGATTTAAAAAAATTGTGAGAATTTCATTGACCGGAAGATGCATCTGTGCTGAGTGAGGATGTGACCGGGCATCACCACAGTACCCTTCACAGTTGAGCAGCTTGGTGTTACCACTTCTTGGCACTCAAGGCAATAATAATCAATGGTCCATGATCAGAAGTTGATACCATTGATATTATTGGTATGAGCCTTTCCTTATATATGACAATTGATTTTCCCGTCTCAACCCTTCTAGTATCAAATTATATATATTATTTTAGTTTAGTTTAGTTGAGCGATACAGCACAGAAACAGGCCCTTCTACCCACCGAGACCGCCCCAATCAGTGATCCCCGCACACTAATATTATCCTACACACGAGGGACAATTTATGATTTTACCGAAGCCAACTAACCAACCAACCTGTACGACATTAGAGAGTGGGAGGAAACCAGAGCTCCCAGAGTAAACCCACGCAGGTCACGGGGAGAACGTACAAACTCCATACAGAGAGCATCCGTGGTCAGGATCGAACCCGGGTCTCTAGCGCTGTTCGGCTGCAACTCTACCGCTGCACCACTATACCGCCCTTCATATCTTCCTATTTGACTATAAATTATAGCCTTGTGGATGTAATCTACACCGTCAGATTAACCAGCCTCTACCCCCACCCCCAATATCAACTTCATCTGCACTGCATGTTGCCTCGCGAATCGGCCAACATAATCAAGAACCATTTTCATCATTGTCATGCTCCCGCCTCCCCTCTCCCGTGGGGAAGAGATATAAAAGCCTAAAAGCACATACCACCAGATTCAGGAACAGTGACTTCTCCATTGCTATCAGTACTGAACATTCCTTTTATAAGGCAGGATGTAGTCTCAATCTCCCAACCTACCTCACACTTTTTGTATCTGCTTTTTCTCTGTAATTGTAATATTTCCCTATAACTGTATCGCTACAAATACGCAAAAGTATATTATGCACTTCTGATTATTTTTGTCTTTGCTCTACCTATTGTAGTTATGCATGGCTTGATTATCAATATGATTTGACTGGATGATACGTAAATAATGTTTGCACTGTATCACCGTACATATGACTAATAATTAGCAATGTTACAAAATTTTGAGATTTAAAAAATCAAGTCTGTAGTTTATCCCATCAGATAAAGCATAAAAAGAAGTTTAATTTGACACCTAATTCACTTTCATATCTCAAGTATTTAAAAAGTTATGGCCATTTTCATACTCGGAAATTAGCATCTTGTTCCCTATTGTTTTTCTATGGACATAACAAAAAAGCTGTGATCATGGACAGTCAAAAGCCCATAACCTTCTTAAAAACTAAGAGAACTGAATGAAATTTTCAGTTATCGTAGATTGAACCATTCTGAAACAAACATAAAATAATCTAACTTGGATGACCTGAAATTAAAGCATATAATTAGTTAGTTACCCAAGTGTAGCAAATTTCAAACTTCAATTACTAGATCTAAACATCTATCCATTTCTTAATAAATGATTAACGTTTTTAAATAGCCCAAGTGTCCAAATAATATTCTTAAATAATTCACAATAAAACATGATTTTAAAATCTCATTTACATTAATTTATAGGCCAAATGGAAGGAATTTAGTGTTCAATTGCTGTAAATTAAAGTCCATTTTAAATCAGCTTTCCAGTGGGTTCCTGTGGAACGCGCTGGTTTAGAACGTTCACATTGCAGTGGATTTGTGCCCTCAAATGCCCAGAAAAACACTGCGGGATATAAAGAGCCCAAAATGAGCTACTCGCTATAGAAAACTTTATAACAGGGTTCTTAAGAAGCCCCTTTAATGTAAAAATAAGGTACATGCCTTTAATTGTTTGCTTTATTAAACCCTGGGGCTGCGAGAGGTTGTGGGTTTAGAGAGTGATTTTTAAACTGATATAACTATTATACAAGGCCATAAAAACTAATAATACCTTTTGCGACGGGGTCTTTCAGTGATTTTTCGTTAATGATTTACTAGGCTGAACATTTTCGATTACAACAGCCTTGTAAAAATCGCGTTTTAAACCCGCCCCCTCTAAACAGCGCCAAAATCGCGCACACGGGCTGGGGCAGATTCTCAGCCACGCTTCAGATAGGCTTTGCAACATACCTACAATAATAAACCAAGACCAATATTACTACCAATATGATTACTTGTGAAACGGGGGTAGTAATTCATTCATATTGCCCCTTCCATTCTTCACCGATCACAGAGATCAGAGTTGACCATTTGCTTCAAAGCTGCTTGTTAATGCACTCACCTCATGCCTTCCCTTCATTCCCAAAACTCCCTCCATTGCATTCATGAATATGCTTAATGACTGAACATTTGCAGCTGTCTGACATGGTTATTTACAGCCATCAGTAGACAGAATGTGTAAGAAGGAACTGCAGATGCTGGTTTACACAAGATAGACACGGGCGGTCACAGTGGCACAGCGGTAGAGTTGCTGCCTTACAGCAAAAAGCAGTGCCAAAGACCTGGGTTCGATCCCGACTATGGGTGCTGTCTGTAGGGAGTTTGTACGCTCTCCCCGTGATCTTTGTGGGTTTTCTCTGAGATCTTTGGTTTCCTCCCACACGCCAAAGACGTACAGGGTTGTAGGTTAATTGGCTTCATTAATTGGCTTGATAAAAATGTAAAAACATTGTCCAAGTTGGCAATATGCAGAGTACTGCCCCCTGCCGACTACAAAATTCAGAAGGTTCAGAAGGTTCAGAAGACGCAAAATGCTGGCGTAACTGAGCGGGACAGGCAGTATCTCTGGTAAGAAGGAACGGGTGACGTTTCAGATCGAGAAGAAATGTCACATCCACAACACGGAAGCAGTGTCTCGACCCGAAACGTCTCCTATTCCTTCTATTCAGAGATGCTGCCTGTCCTGCTGAGTTACTCCAGCATTTTGTGCCTATTTACAGCCATCAGACTGAAGAAATATTTCCTTATGTTGATCTTAAATGGGTTAACACCTTGTCCTGAGACAATGACCTCGAATTCTAAACACCAGCAAGAAGATTAAGATTCTTAGCACTTAACATGCAAAACCTTCTAAGGTGTTTATACTTCTGTTAGATCAATTTATTCTTCAAAACCCCAGGGAATGCAAGCACTTTTTACTCATTCGCCCTCATTGAACAGCCTTGTCTCACAAGGAATGATTGGAGTAAATGTTCATTGTATTGCTCTGAGATAATTACTTTAGTAAAGAGACTCAAATTGCATTTAGAGTGTTACAATTATGGTCTTAACAATGTCCTATGTATTCCCAATGAGATTTGTTTTCTTCATAATGCAGTCACATTATCATAAAGACATTGTCTTCTGTTTGATTTTTCAATTGTTTCCTTATTCATATTTTAACTTTCTGTGGAACAGGTACAAAGGCACCAAAATCTTTCTCAATCCCAGCCTTCACTCATCCCACTTTTTAAATATATGCTGTTGTTATATTCTTCTTACCAAGCTGGATAAGTTTATGAAGACTTTTTTTTGCACAGTCTCAACATTTGAAGCCCCATTACCCTCTCCTCAAATCTGACCTTCCCACCTACCTCGGTGTCATCACCAATTCTAGAATAAATTATTTATTCTTACACTTTGTTAGTTGAATATTGACCAAATCTCATTCTGAGGCTGATATACAGTATTGCCATGTTTAAGAAAGAACTGCATTTGCTGGAAAAATCGAAGGTAGAATAAGAAATGCTGGAGAAACTCTGAAGGGTCTCGACCCGAAACATCACCTATTCCTTCTCTCCATAGATGCTGCCTCACCTGATGAGTTTCTCCAGCATTTTTTGTCTACCTTACGGTATTACCATGATCCCCCGGGCCCTAATTTTGTGCAACAGCCTCAACTTTCCTGCAACTTTATGAAGTGCCTTGTTAAAAGCCAAACCCATAACATCAATTGGTTTTGCCAGATCCAAACCTGCCATGTGTAGCCTCGTGAAATTCTAACAGATCGTCAAAGTCCTTTTATCTTTCATGAAGTGGTTAATCGATCAAAGTGCTCAAACTGATCCGCATCTTGGGTTTAACAAGAATCGACACTTTTGATACATATCGGTCTAACCAGCTGATAGATCGCTGCTTGTTCTTTGCTTTCTTGCTTGAAGAAAAGACCAAAAGACCATAAGACATGGGAGCAAAATTAGGCTTTTCAGCCTATCAAGTTTACCCTGCCATTCAAATATGGCTGATCTATTTTTCAAAGTCAAGAGTCGAGAATATTGTATCGCGTTTATTGCCCAGTGAGGTGTGGAAAACTGTTTTCAAAAACCACTACAATCCTTCTTTTCCCAATATTATGTTTCAAGAAGAGGATTGTATGTGTATTGAAGGGGAACCTGCAGGTGGTGGTGAGTCTTATGCTTGCTGTCTGTACTCGTCATGGTGGTATAGTTGATCAGTTTGGAAGCAGTGGGGACAAGTGACTGCAGTAGGCTTTGTGAATGGCTTACAGATGCAAGCCGTGGCATATTGGTGATGTAGTGAAAGACTGTTAGTGATGGTGGGTTTGGAACCCTTGGAGTCGGCTGTTTTGTCCTATATGCAGTGAAGCCTCTGGAATAATATTGGACCTTCACTCATCCAGATAAGATAATAGCCTTCTTCAAACTCCAGATACTGTATACTCCAGAGATGGTGGAAATATCTTAGGAAGTAGCAGAAGTGCCAGGGTTGGCACGGTGGGGTGGCGCTAGAGCTACTGCCTTATAGCGCCTGAGACCCAGGTTTGATCCTGACTAGGGATACTGTCTGAACGGTGTTTTGTACATTCTCCCCGTGACCTACGTGGGTTATCCCCAAGAGATCTTTGCTTTCCTCCCATAATCCAAAGACGTACATACAGGTTTGTAGGTTAATTGGCTTGGTATAAATGGAAAAAAAAGTGTGTGTGTGTGTGTGTGTGTGTGTGTGCGTGTGTGTGTGCGCGTGTGTGTGTGTGTGTGTGTGTGTGTGTGTGTTTGTGTGTGTGTGTGTGTGTGTGTGTGTGTGTGTGTGTGAGTGTGTGTGTGTGTGTGTGTGTGTGTGTGTGTGTGTGTGTGTGTGTGTGTGTGTGTGTGTGTGTGTGTGTGTGTGTGTGTGTGTGTGTGTGTGTGTGTGTGTGTGTGTGTGTGTGTGTGTTGTGTGTGTGTGTGTGTGTGTGTGTGTGTGTGTGTGTGTGTGTGTGTGTGTGTGTGTGTGTGTGTGTTGTGTGTGTGTGTGTGTGTGTGTGTGTGTGTGTGTGTGTGTGTGTGTGTGTGTGTGTGTGTGTGTGTGTGTGTGTGTGTGTGTGTGTGTGTGTGTGTGTGTGTGTGTGTGTGTGTGTGTTTGTGTGTTTGTGTTTGTGTGTGTGTGTGTGTGTGTGTGTGTGTGTGTGTGTGTGTGTGTGTGTGTGTGTGTGTGTGTGTGTGTGTGTGTGTGTGTGTGTGTGTGTGTGTAGGGTAGTGTTAATATGCGGATTGCTGGTCGGTGCAGAAAACTCAGTGGGCCGAAGGACCTGTTTCCACACTGTATCTCCAAACTAAACTTAAAAAACATCAATCACACATTGCAGGGCAATGTAATCATGGTATTTATGTGGATACTTAATTAAAGGTTATGGTCAATGGCACCCACAGGATATTGATAGTAATTGGTAATTGGTTTAATATTGTCGAGATACAGTGAAAAAAATAGTTTTGTGTGCAAGTCAAATCATACTACTCATGTCTATACTCAAGCAATGCACAAGTACAACGGGTAATGTACAGAGGAAAATAACCAGAGTACAAAATATAGTGTTACAGCTATGTTACAGAGCAGGACATTCAATT